>NC_067472.1:158244760-158544760 GCF_947179515.1 Apodemus sylvaticus | reverse complement strand
GCTGAGTAGAACCATTGTGTAAATGTACCACATTTTCAGTATCCATTCCTCTGTTGAGGGATATCTGGGTTCTTTCCAGTTTCTGGTTATTATTAATAAGGCTGCTATGTACATAATGGAGCATGTTTCTTTATTACATGTTGGAGCATCTTCTGGGTATATGCCCAGGGGTGGTATAGCTGGGACCTCAGGTAGTACTATGTCCAATTTTCTGAGGAACTGCAAAACTGTTTTCCAGAGTGTTTTAACCAGCTTGCAATCCTACCAGCAAAGAAGGAGTATTACTCTTTCTCCATATCCTCTCCAGCATCTGCTGTCCTCTGAAATTTTGATCTTAGCTATTCTGACTGGCGTGAGTTGGAATCTCAGGGTTGCTTTGATTTCCATTTCTATGAAGATTATGGATGCTGAACATTTTTTTAGCCATCCGATATTCCTCAGTTGAGAATTCTTTGTTTCACTCTGTACCCCAAATTTAATAGGGTTATTTGGTTGTCTGGAGTCTAACTTCTTGAGTTTTTTGTATATATTGAATATTATCCCTTTATAAGATATAGGATTGGAAAAGATATTTTCACAATCTGTTGGTTGCCATTTCATCCTATTGACAGTGTCCATTGCCTTACCAAAGCTTTGCAATTTTATGAGGTCCCATTTGTCAAATCTTGCTTAGAGCATAAGGTCTTGGTTTGCTATTCAGGAAATTTCCCCCTGTGCCCATGTGCTCCAGGCTCTTCCACACTTTCTCTTCCATTAGATTCAGTGTATCTAGCTTTATGCGAAGGTTCTTGATCCACATGGACTTGAACTTTGTACTGGGAGATAAGAATGGATCAATTTGCATTATTCTGCATGTTGACTGAATCAGCACAATTTGTTGAAAATGCTCTTTCCTTTCCACTGGATGGTTTTAGCTCTTTTGTCAATTATCAAGTGACCACAGATGTGCGACTTCTTTTCTGGGTCTTAATTCAATTCCATTGATCAACCTGCCTGTCATTGTACCAATACCATATAGTTTTTATCACTATGGCTCTGTAGTATAGCTTGAAGTCAAGGAAGGTGATTCTGCCAGAGGCTCTTTTATTGTTGAGAATAGTTTTTTGTTTTTGCTTTTTGTTTTTTGTTTGTTATTCTAGATAAATTTGGAAATTGCTCTTTCTAACTCTAGGAAGAATTGAGTTGGAATTTTGATGGGGATTGCATTGAATCTGTATATTGTTTTTGGCAAGATGGCCATTTTTCCTATATTAATCCTGCCAATCCACAAGCTTGGGAGATCTTTCCATCTTCTGAGATATTCTTCAATTTTTTTCTTCAGAGACTTGAAGTTATTGTCATTCAGAATTTTCACTTGCTTAGTTAGAGTCACACTAAGGTATTTTATATTATTTGTGACTATTATGAAGGGTGTCATTGCCCTAATTTATTTCTCAGCCTCAGTGTACTTTGAGTATAAGAAGGCTACTGATTTGTTTGAGTTAATTTTACATCCAGCCATTTTGCTGAATTTGTTTATCAAGTTCAGGAGTTCTCTGGTGGAATTTTTGGGGTCACTTAAAATACTGTCATATCATCTGTGAATAGTGATACTTTGGCTCCTTCCTTTCCAATTTGTATACCTTTGACCTCCTTTTGTTGTCTAATTGCTCTGACTAGAACTTAGAGTACTATATTGAATAGCTATGGAGAAAGTGGACAGCCTTGTTTAGTCCTTGATTTCAGTGGTATTGCTTCAATTTTTTGTCCATTTAGTTTGATGTTGGTTACTGGTTTGCTGTATTCTGCTTTTACAATTTTTAGGTACAGGCCTTGAATTCCTGATCCTTCCAATGAAGGGGTGTTGGATTTTGTCAAATACTTTCTCAGCATCTAATGAAATGATCATGTGGGTTTTTTTTCTTTGAGTTTTTTCATGCAGTGGATTACATTGATGAATATCCATACATTGAACCATCCCTGCATCCCTGGGATAAGCTTACTTGATAGTGGTGGATTATTTATTGATATGTTCTTAGATTTGGTTGGCAAGAATTTTATTGAGTATTTTTGTGTCAATATTCATAAGGGAAATTGGTCTAAATTTCTCTTTCTTTGTTGGATATTTGTGTGGTTTAGATATAAGAGTAATTGTGGCTTCATAGAAAGAATTGGATAGTGTCCCTTCTGTTTCTATTTTGTGGAATCCTTTAAATACTCTTCTTTGACAGTCTGATAGAACTCTACATTAAACCCATCTATCTGGTCCTTGGCTTTCTTTGGTTGGAAGACTATTAATAATTACTTCTATTTCATTAGGGTTTATGGTATAGTTTAAATCATTTATTCGATCCTGATTTAAATTTGGTATCAAGTATCTGTCTAGAAAATTGTCCATTTTATCTAGATTTTTCCAGTTCTGTTGAGTATAGGCTTGTGTAGTAGGATCTGATGATTTTTTGGATTTTCCCAGTATCTGCTGTTATGTCTCCCTTTCATTTCTGATTTTGTTGATTTGGATACTTTCTTTGTGCCCCCTGGTTAGTTTGGCTAAGGCTATCTTGTCGGTTTTTCCAAAGAATCAAGCTCCTGGTTTGGTTGATTCTTTGTATAGCTCTTTTTGTTTCTACTTGACTGATTTCAGTCCTGAGTTTGATTATTTCCTGCAGTCTACTCCTCTTGGGTGTATTTGCTTCTTTTTGTTGTATACCCTTCAGATGTGCTGTCAATCTGCTAGTGTATGCTCTTTCCAGTTTCTTTTTGGAGGTACTCAGAACTATGAGTTTTCCTTTTAGCACTGTTTTTATTGTGTTCCATAAGTTTGGCTATATTGTGCCTTCATTTTCATTAAATTCTAAAATATATTCAATTTCTTTATTTTTTCCTTAACAAAGTTATTGTTGAGTAGAGTGTTGTTCAATTTGCAGGTGTATGTGGGCTTTCTGTTGTTTTTGTTGTTATTGAAGACAAGCCTTAGTCTGTGGTGATCTGAGAGGGTGCATGAGATTATTTCAATCTTCTTATATCTGTTGAGGTTTGCTTTGAGATTGAGTATATGTTCAATTTTACAGAAGGTATTATGAGGTCTTGAGAAGAAGGGATATTCTTTTTTATTAGGATAAAATGTTGTATAGATATCTGTTAAATCCATTTGATTCATAACTTCTGAAAGTTTTGCTGTGTCTCTGTTTAGTTTCCATTTCCATAATCTGTCCATTGATGAGAGTGGGGTGTTGTTGAAGTCTCCCACTATTATTGTGTGAGGTGCAAGGTGTGCTTTGAGCTTTTTTAAACTTTCTTTTATGAATGTGCTTGCCCTTGTGTTTGAAGCATAGATGTTCAGAATTTAGAGTTTATCTTGGTAGATTTTTCCTTTGATGAGTATGAAATGTCTTTCCTTATCTTTTTGATAACTTTAGGTTGAATATCAATTTTATTCACTATTAGAATGACTATACCAGCTTGTTTCTTGGGACCATTTGCATGGAAAATTGTTTTCCAGCCTTTTGCTCTGAGGGAGTATCTGTCTTTGTGCCTGAGTTGAGTTTCCTATATGCAGCAAAATGTTGAGTCCTGTTTATATATTCAGTCTGTTATTCTATATCTTTTTATTGGAAAATTGAATCCATTAATATTAAGAGAAATTAAGGAAAAGTGATTGTTGCTTCCTGTTATTTTTGGTATTAGAGGGGGAGTTAATGTGGCTTTCTTTTTCGTTTGTTAAAATAAGATTATTTTCTTGCTTTTTATGGGGTGTAGTTTGCCTCCTTTTGTTGGTGTTTTCCGTTGATTATCCTTTGTAGGGCTGGATTTCTGGAAAGATATTGTGTAAATTTGTTTTTGATATGGCATACCTTTCTTTCTCCATCTATGGTGATTGAGAGTTTTGCTAGTTATAGTAGCCTGGGTTGGCATTTGTCTTCCTTTAGAGTCTGTATGATATCTACCCAGGATCTTCTGGCTCTCATAGTCTCTGGTAAAAAAAAAAAAAAAAAAAACTGGAATAATTCTGATAGGGCTGCCTTTATATGTTACTTGGCCTTTTCCCCTTACTGCTTCTAATATACTTTCTTTGTTTACTGCATTTAGTATTTTGATTATTATGTAATAGGATGAATTTCTTTTCTGGTCCAATCTATTTGGAGTTCTGTAGACTTCTTGTGTGTTCATGGGAATCTTTTACTTTAGGTTAGTGAAGTTTTCTTCTATAATTTTGTTGAAGACACTTACTGGCCCTTTAAGTTGGGAAATCTTCACTCTCTTCTATATTTATAATCCTGAGGTTTGGTCTTCTCATTGTGTCCTGTATTTTCTGGATGTTTTTGGCTTAGAAGCTTTCTGCATTTTGCATTTTCTTTGACTGTTGTTCACTGTTTTCTATCGCATCTCCTGCATCTGAGAGTCTCTCTTCTATCTCTTGTATTCTGTTGTTGATATTTCCTGACTTCTTTCCTCAGTTTTCTATCTCCAGAGTTGTTTCCCTTTGTGATTACTTTATTGTTTCTACTTCCATTTTTAGATTCTGGATGGTTTTGTTCAATTCCTTCACTTGTTTGATTGTGATTTCTTGTAATTCTTTTTTTTTTAATTTATTTTTTTCAAATATTTACTTCTTTTTATTAGATATATTCTTTATTTACATTTCAAATCATGTCTCCTTTCTTTGTTCTCCCTCCCCCCTAAAAATCCACCAACCCATCACCCTCCCCTGCTCACCAGTCCACCCTCTCCTGTTTCCCTCTCCTAGCATTCCTGTACAGCGGAGCATCTATCCTTTGCAGGACTAAGGGCCTCTCCTCTCTTTAATGTCCAATAAGGCCATCCTCTGCTGCATTTGCATTTGGAGCCATGTGTCACTCCATGTGTACTCTTTGGTTCGTCCTTTAGTCCCTAGGAGCTCTGATGGTAGTGGGTGGTTCAAAATATTGCTCCTCCTATGGCACTGCAAACCTCTTTAGCTCCTTGGGTACTTTCTCTAGATCCTCCACTGGCGACCCAGTGCTCAGTTCACTGGTTGGCTGAGAGTGTCCCCCTCTGTTTTTGTCATGCACTGGCAGAGCCTCCCAGGTGACAGCTATAACAGGCTCCTTTCAGCAAGCACTTGTTGGCATCCACAATAGTGTCTGTATTTGGTGACTGTATCTGGGATGGATCCCAAGTGGGGCAATTCCTATATGGTCTTTCCTTCAGTCTCAATTCCACAATTTGTCTCTGTATTTCTTCCAGGGGAAGTTTGTTCCCCCTTCTTACAAGGCCCAGAGTATTCATAATTTATTCTTCTTTCTTCTGGAGCTTCATTTGGTCTGTGAATTATGTCTTGGGTCAAGCTTCTGGGCTAATACCCAGTAATCATTGACTGCATACCATATGTGTTCTTTTGTGATTGGGTTACCTCACTCAGGATATTTTTTAGTTCCATCAATTTGCTTACAAATTTCATGAATTCATTGTTTTAATAGCTGAGTAGTATTCTGTTGTGCAAATGCACATTTTCTGTATCCACTCCGCTGTTTAGGGATATCTGGGTTCTTTCTAGCTTCTTGCTATTATAAATAAGGCTGTTATGAATATAGTAGAGCCATAACTTATGTTAGTGTCACTTTGTCTCTGTTTAGTTTGTGTTTCCCTGATTTGTCCATTGATGAGAGTGGGGTGTTGAAGTCACACACAATTATTGTACATGGTGCAGTGTGTTCTTTGAGATTTAGTAAAGTTTCTTTTAGGAATGAGAGTGCCCTTTTATTTGGAGAATGGATGTTCAGAATTGAGAGTTCTTCTTGGTAGATTTTTCCTTTGATGAGTATGAAGGGTCCTTGCGTATCTTTTTTTGATAACGTTTGGTTGAAGTCAATTTTATTCTATATTAGTATGGCTACTCCAGCTTGTTTCCTGGGACCATTTGCCTGGAAATCTATTTTCTAGCCTTTTAGTCTGAGGTAGTATTTGTCTTTGACATTAATGTGCATTTCCTGTATGCAGCAAAATGCTGGGTCCTGTTTACCTCTCCAGTCTGTTAGTCTATGTCTTTTTATAAGGGAATTGAGTTCGTTGATGTTAAGAGATTTTAAGTGTCATGAACTAGCCCTAGCATAGGTGTTCTTTCTTCTTGGATCTTCTTGAGGCAGCAGAGGTGGGAAGAGAGTCAGCTGGTGTAAGACCCTGTCTTACAAAATTCTGGGGTAAGACATTGTCTTAATGGAAAATTTAGAGTTGCTGTATAATGAAAAGTTTACTTATCTAAATTTAGGTTACTATGTTACTGTAGCTGACCTGTCTTCTAAAATCCTCTGAGACCAGAAACTGCAGTTTTGGGCATTTAGCACTTCTTCCTCAAACTGCTAAGGATTAGATAAATTGCATTTGTATTGTCTCTGAAGGAACTGCTGGACTCTAACTTTCAGCCTGATAGTCAGAAGTCACAGGGAGAAAAAAATGGCACATTTAGAGAAGTGGTTAATGAGTTTATTTTTAAGTTTTAAAAAGTTTCCTATGAAAGCTATCTAAGAGGGAAAAGCAGAAAGATACCAAGTAAAGTAAGGGAAAAATTCTTCTAAGAGAGGAAAGGCAAAAATTCTACTCTAACTGGGGAAGGGGAAAAATTTCTACTCTAATTTCTCTCTCATCTCTTTGTCCTCATCTTTCAGAATACATGATCACATGTTACAAGGTTTATCACAAGTTTACACAAAATACTAAGTCGTGAATTGAAATAAACATTTACAACAGAGAATGTTTACATGTGTATCCATTAGGAGTAATCATCTATCATTTGTCTTCTCTACAGGTTCGTAGAAAGTTTAAAACCATAACTAAGTTATAAGTGAAGTTTTGTATAGATAAACCCAGTCGATATTTTATCTTTTGTCCTAGAACCTATAATAAATTGTTAGTTCCCTTTTTATGACCTTTGGTTAATTGTTTTACATCCTCTTGGAATGTGCTCTGAGTAGGAGAAAGTCGGGTTGCCATCTGAGAGCAATTAACTTGTGACACTTGGGAGACTGGCAGAGTTCTCATTGCAGTTTTAACTATCAGAAAAGGACCTAGTAGCAGTCCCATTATAAAAGAGCTTAATAATCACAGATATCATTTTAGGAATTCTTATAGGATCATCATTAAAACTTAACTCATCTATTTGTCTACACAGCATCACTAAAAGACAGAACATCTTTGAAGATCTGCAGAAATCTGCTCCAAAGGGCTGTGCTATTACTTATTTATTATATAAGTATAATAATAACAGGAAAAGCATATTAATAGCAGGAATGTTTTCTAAAATTAGTCCTCCACAGCCTTGCTGAATGGGGGCTCACCTGTCGCAGATTATATAATAATCTGAAGCAGGCATTTCAGGATGATCACCTGCTAGTATATTAGCTTGTCCCATTATGACTCCTCACAGTTAAGGAATAGTGATTGTTGCTTCCTGTTATTTTTATGATATTTTTATGTTTTTGTGGTTAACTTCTTTTGGGTTTGTTGGAAGATTACTTTCTTCCTTTTTCTAGGGTATAGTTTCCCTCCCTGTATTGATATTTTCCATCTATTACCCTTTGTAGGGCTGCATTTGTGGAAAGATATTGTGTAAAATTGGGTTTTTTTCCTTTTTTTTTGTTCGATATAATTTTTTATTTACATTTCAAATGATTTCCCCTTTTCTAGCCCCCCACTCCCCGAAAGTCCCATAAGCCCCTTTCTCTTCCCTGTTTTATCATGGAATGTCTTGGTTTCTCCATCTATAGTGATTGAGAGTTTTGCTGGGCATAGTCAGTCTGGGCTGACATTTGTGTTCTATTAGGGTCTATATGAAATCTGCCTAAGATCTTCTAGGTTACATTGTCTCCCATCACAAGGCTGGTGTAATTCTGATAAGTCTGCTTTTATAAGTTACTTGCCCTTTTCCCTGACTGCTTTTAATATTCTTTCTTTGTTTTGTGGATTTGGTGTTTTGATTATTACATGCCAGGAGGACTTTCTGTTCTGGTCCTGTCTGTTTGGAGTTCTGTAGGCTTCTTGTATGTTCATGGGCATCTCTTTCTTTAGGTTATAAAAGTTTTCTTCTATAATTTTGTTGAAGAAATCGACTGGCCCTTTAAGTTGTAAATCTTTGCACTCATTTATACCTATAATCCTTAGGTTTGGTTTTCTCATTGTGTCCTGGATTTCCTGGATGTTTGGGTTAGAAGCTTTTTGCATTTTGCATTTTCTTTGACTGTTGAGTCAATGTTTTCTATGGTATCTTCAGCTCCTGAGATTCTCTCTTCTATCTCTTGTATTCTGTTGTTGATGCTTGCGTCTATGACTCCTGATTTCTTTCTAAGGTTTTCTATCTCCAGAGTTGTCTCCCTTTGTGATTCCTTCATTGTTTCTACTTCTATTTTTAGATCCTGGATGGTTTGATCAGTTCTTTCACTCGTTTGCATTTTTATTTTTTGTAATTCTTTAAGGAAATTTTGTGTTTCCTCTTTAAGGGCTTTTACCCGTTGACCCCTGTTCTTCTGTATTTCTTTAAGGGAGTTTTTTAGGTCCTTGAAGACATGAGATACGATTTTAAATCCAACTCTTGCTTTCCCAGTGTGTTGGGATATTCTGGACTTACTATTGTAGGAGGACTGGGTCCTGATGTTGCCTAGTAGCTTCAGTTTCTGTTGATAGTGTTTGTGAACTTGTCTTTTGCCTTCTGGTTATTTCTGGTGTTAGTTGGTCTTGCTGTCTCTGTCTGGAGCTTGTACCTCCTGTAGATCTGTAAGCATGTGTTTGTACTCCTGGTAGACCACCTCTCTTCTGGTAGGGTCTGTGCACAGAAGGCTGTGGAGGCGCCTGGCTCTCTGGTGTAAATGGAGACATGAAGGTTCCTGTCCCACCTCTTTCCTGTAATTCTTTAAGGGAGTTATTTATGTCCTTGAAGTCCTCTATCAGCAGCATGAGCTGTGTGTTATAGATCCAAATATTGCTTTTCTGGGGTATCCAGGACTTGCTGTAGTGAGAGAACTCATTTGAGTGATGCCATGTTGTCTTGATTTCTCTTGGTAACATTCTTAAGTTTGACTTTCACCGTCTGGTTATATCTGGTGTTAGTTTGTCCTGCTATCTCTGTCTGGAGCTTGGAACTCCTGTAGGCTTACAAGCCTGTCTCAGAACCTCTAGGATACCAGTTCTTTCCTGATACAGAGGGCTGTGGTTCAGCCCAGCTCTTGGGTGCAGATGGAGCCCGGAAGGACCCTGTCCCAGTTGCTATGCCACTCCTGTGCTCCCTGCACTTCTGGACATACCCACCTTGGACAGTCACAGGAGAGAAAATGGTGGTCTCACCTCCAAAACTGGGAGACAAACCACTCCCTGGAGAATAGTTCTCCTCGCCAGGATGTGTATGTAGAAGGCTTAGGAGCAACCCAGCTCCTAGGTGCAGATGGAGCCCGGAAATAGCCTGTCCCAACCGCTAGGGCCCTCCTGTGTCTCTGTGGTCCTGGCCCTACCCTCCATACACAGTTAGCAGGGAGAAAATTCTTTCAAATTTCAAAAATTGTATTCCACACTTCACATGGAAAAAAGATTAATGTAAGAGGGAAACTATGAGATCTCTTTCTCTGAAAAATGAACTGATTGTTTCACATTTCTGAAGTTAACAAGATTTCTCCTATTTTTGACAGTTTGGAGTTTGTATTGCTTATGTTCCTATTATCTCAGTAATTTTGGTACAATTACCATTTCTAAAGATAATACAATCACAAGAGACTCATTTAAAGTTCTTCCTCTACAAGATTCCTATGCTTTTTCTTAGTGTTGATGACTCTTATCTCTTCTCTCACATTTCTCCAGGAGACATGGACCATGAGATATTTACCCCCAATCCATCAATGACTAATTTATTTTTATGTACTGAGATTACATTCTTTTTTTATTTTATTCAATATATTTTTTTTTACATTTCAAATGATTTCCACTTTTCTGGTCCTCCACTCCCCAAAAGTCACATAAGCCCCTTTCCCTTCCCCTGTTCTCCCACCTACCACTTCCCACTTCCCTGTTGTGGTTTTGCCTTATACTGCTACACTGAGTCTTTCCAGAACCAGGGGCCACTCCTCTGTTCTTCTTGTACATCATTTGATGTGTGGATTATGTTTGGGGTATTCTAGTTTTCCAAGTTAATATCCACTTATTAGTGAAAACATACCATGATTGATCTTTTGAAACTGGGTTACCCCATTTAGTATGATGTTCTCCAGCTGCATCCATTTGCCTAAGAATTTCATGAATTCATTAGTTCTAATAGCTGAATAGTACTCCATTGTGTATATATACCACATTTTTTCATCCATTCTTCTGTTGAGGGATACCTGGGTTCTTTCCAGCTTCTGACTATTATAAATAGGAATGATATGAACATAGTGGAGCATGTATCCTTATTACATGCTGGAGAATCCTCTGGGTATATGCCCAGGAGTGTTATAGCAGGATCTTTTGGAAGTGACATGCAAAGTTTTCTGAGGAACCGCCAGACTGATTTCCAGAGTGGTTGTACCAATTTGCAACCCCACCAGCAGTGGAGGAGTGTTCCTCTAAGATTGCATTCTTAATGTCAGAGCAATTTTATTTTAAAATATGTGTTAAAAGTTTTTTCCTACCTGAAAGGTGAATCATATGGCTGGCTACAAAAGTTATTTTTTATGTGATGTTCAGATCTCTACCTGTACATAGCTATGATGCTCTGCAGCAAAATAAATAGATAGCAAATATTTTTGTATCTATGTGAACCATTTAAAACACTATAGTTTTCATATGCAGAAAACGTCATAGAGAAGCCCCTATAGACCATTTATATCATATATAGAGCATCAGATCCTGAAATAAGAGACAAATATCAGGTTTTGTATGTAATAACTTAAAAAGATAAAAAGAACCCCATTGTCCAGCTGTTTAAGGATTTTGAACCCCAGAGAGATATAAACAAGCCACCCCATATAGGACTACAGTTATAAATGCAAGTGTAATTCCAGGAAAACTAGCCTAGGGAGACAATGAGTCTACTGGGTTTACTTGCTGAGCATAGGAGAGAGATTACTTACAGGAATGTGGTATCCTCAAAGCAGCAATAATAATGATAAGTCTTACCCCTAGATGGATGATGGAATGGCAAATGGCCAGGAGGTGCAGTCAGAAAAGTCAGATTCTCATGTGAGGGCCAAATGGCCTTTGCCATCTTTCCTTCCAGGAGTAGACACACAAAGACATCAAGTCTAATAGTGGGGTCTCTAGCAAGTGGTCCCAGCTATTCTGATGACAATAGTGGCTACTGTGCTCAAAGGAAAATTTATGACGTCTGTGCAGAAACTTTCACTCTTTTCAGTCTTCTCTGAAAACAGTCTCAAAGCTTACACTGTCCTTTAAAGAAGAAGTAGACATTTGAAAAAGACATGTGAGTCTAGATGAAAGATTCTACCTGGAATGATCAGAGGCCAATAATAAGCATATATTTGAGGGAAATAAAAGTAAGTACCATTTCTCTACATTTATTTCTGGAGCATGTAATCCTGCATGGTTCCAACTATAAGCATCAGTTGAAGAAGCTGTTCCTCTGAGCCTTGCACATTAACATATATAGTTTATAAAAATGTCACAACTGTGAAATAGACTACATGACATTATAGATGTTTTATTTATTTAACATTTTAGGAGAATCAGTAATGTTAATTTTCACAACTAGATCTAAAGCTGGATTTGAAGTTTTTTATTGATGTAGTCAATGTAATATTTGATGAAGAATATTCCTTAAAACAATACTTTAAGCAGAAATAAAACATTTGCCATGAGATCATAAAATGAACAGGCAATCAGTGCATTGATAATAATAAACAAATTGTATTAATCCAATGTAATTTTTATTTCCCCAGTTACAATGGGCTCTAGAGAATTTGTTTAATCTCTCTCATTTGACACAAAATTAAATTCTTTTTTGAGTTTGCAAAATTTTTCCAATTTCCTTTACCACCTATTATGTGGTCTTGAGTAAGAAATTTGTTGTGGTTTGAATATCAAATTTACAGGCTCATGCATGGATCATTTAGCTGTTATTTGGTATTTCAACTTTAGGAGTTCTGTCTAGTTTGAAGAAATGAATCACTGAGGATGTATCTTGCAGGTGTGTGTCTTGTATTCTCTCTCTCTCTTTCTCTCTCTCTGTCTCTCTGTCTCCATCTCTCTCTGTCTCTGTCATTCTCTGACTCTGTCTCTGTCTTGGTCTCTCTCTGTCTCTCTTCTCTCTCTGTCTTTCTCTCTTTGTCTCTCTCTGTCTCTCTCTCTCAGTCTCTGTCTCTCTCTTTGTAGTTTGTTGGCATTTGTCTTTTAATTAAGGTTTCTATTGCTGTGTAGAAAGAATGTGGACAAGACAATTCTTATAAACATTTAAATGGCACTGGTTTACCATGCTAAAAAGCATGGCAGTGTTCAGGCAGGCAGGTCTCTGAAGGAGCTGAGAGTTCTACATCTTCATCCAAAGGAAGAGGCCTTCTTCCACAGTGAAACACTTCCTCTAACAGGACCACAACTACTGCATCAAGGCAACACCTCCTAATAGTGCCATTCTCTGGGCCATGAATATTCAAACCACCACGGCATGAGATGCGTAGTTATCCCACTGCATCTTCATTGCTCTGTCACAGTGCGCCATACAACACAGTTTCAAAAGTATAGAAACATTCCATGAGATTGACATTTCCCAAATACTGAACTAAATAAAGACACCTACTCAACCCATAATAAAGAGCAGGGATAAGTGGTTGCACCCATAGCACCTGATCCTTGGTTCTGAAAGAAAAGATTGTGATATTTATATATTTTAGTGTACAACCTAATACAAAACACCATGTGAATTTTGAGACAAATTGGGAAAGAAACAAATCTTTAGAACATGCTAGAAGCCACATACTGCTCAAATTGATGGTGTAGAGACTTACCAGGAATGAGGGCAAAGGTTTATTCTTGGAAGTAATTACTGTGGAGGTTTTCCATTTGCTTAAAAATATTACAGGCACCTTGGTTAATTTATCTAAGCAAAGGTTACTGAGAACTTGGATACTCTTCAGAATTTAACTCTAACCTGATTAAAAATATATTACTTGACAGGGATAAATGCTGTATCTATTTTATGTATAATATATATATTGTTATTGTAATATATATCGATATATCAATATATATGTGTATATATATATATATATATATATATATATATATATATATATATATATATATATATATATATTCTGTCTCAGAGATCAGAGTGCTTCTTTCAGGAAACGAGGGATTGAAGCAATCTCCCAACTTATTGTAACCCTTAAATGTTTTTCTAGAATTGGAATCCATAATTTATGTTGTTCTTTGTAAATAGTGCCTAAAAGATATTGAGATGGTTTACAAGTCCTTGGAGATAAAGAAAATAGACTTGACCTTAGCAATCTAAAGCAATCAAGGGTTGTGGAGAACAAGAAGAGAATAAAAGCATCTTCTACATTCCCTAGAATCTATACCCAGACATAAATTAAAAGAAACACAGTACCAGACAGAAAATAGCCATTATAGAAAATTAGCTTTAAACTGTCACTGTACCTGAAGTTTCTGAAATCCTTTCCTCAGCAAGCTGTACCTCATCACTGTTTGGATGCAGAAGACAGTGGCAGAACTAATGATCATGCTTTGTGAATGGATAGTTGTGGGAAACCCAGGTATCTCATTCCAATACAGGAGGAAAAAACACTGGAGCTTTGGTCATTTTACTGGATTGACATTTATCTGTAAAACTGCTTCTGTTTACCTAATCAGAGTATGAACAGCCTTTACTCTTCCACCACTAAAGCTGTCTCACAAGAATTAATTTTGCCTGTAATTTTGAACTCAAAAAACCTAACACTTTATAATAAAGAGTAAAATATAGATAATTTATAGATTTAGTTAGTTGTTATATTATGGAAGAAAAATGTTCTATTAAGTACCTGTAGAAATTACAATCATATCTCCCTTCAGGGATCTGAGCCAGAGTATGATATTTAACATGGACTAACACTTAGGAAAAGACAAAGTCTTCATGTGATTTTTTTCCACAATCTTTTCATAAAGCAAGGGTACATGTTAAAATCTTCAAATTGTTGAATAATTTCTTTAGTCCTTTCTAAAATTAAAACGACACCATAGAGATTATCTAATTTAGCTTCGCACTTGAATTTTTAGTCCCACATATACACTTTAGGTTGTAGTACAAAATTCAAATATCTTGAGGGACCAATTACTCAGTTACTTTTTATGTTTTCATTTATTTCAGGATCTTTGGTTGTTAAAAACTATGTGTATTTCTCTAGAGCTTCCCATCATTTGACAAGAGCTCAGGTCACAAGGAATGTCACACTTCCTCTGCCAGTCATCGTCCCCATGCAATACTTAACTTCACTCATTCATTCATCTGGTCCACATGGTTCTATAGGAGCAAATATTACATTAGCTATATAGTTGCTGAAGAGTGTTTTCCTGTGAAGATTTTATTATAACAAAGAAATTCTCGTCACTGGTAGAATGTATAATGAGCAGGCTGGATAGGCTGGACCTTTGAGAGCTCTCAAAAGAAGTCTTTGTGTCCCAGGCTCCTTTTGTGAAGAAAGGGGGAGGTAATTCAGTCATAGAGTTGAGCCTTCATCATGAGATTAGTGCCTGTATACAGAGAACCATGACTTATGTGCTTTCTTGTTACTTTCTGAGAACATAAGAAGACACTCAAACTTGGCAAATATCCTCACCACATGCTGAATCTGCTGCTGCCTCCATTTTGTAGTTGCCTTTCCCTAAAACTATAAGAATGCTTGTTTTCTACACACTGGATCTGTGGCAATGCCTATGACATCCAGAGCCCATATCAACAGTATTTATATAAACTGGAATCTCAGTATCTGATGACATTTGCAGTCAGTAGTAAGTGCATAGCCAGCACACCACAAATGACTGTCACCTGAAACCCACTAACTTTCTCCAGCCTTCCATTAGCACTGAATCCAGGCCTCTGCATCTCAGAGCTAATCAAAAGCTGCAAATGCTTAGACTGCTGGAAGATTGTGTCTTTATCACCCCACTCTACTTAACCATAAGTGCTAGGGAATATTATTCCTGATTACTATTTTGACATTTCTTTTCAATATTTCTAACTCTCTTTTGTTAAATCACTTACATGCTCAGGGGACCATGAAAACTGTCAACAGCTGAAATAACTTGAATTATCTTTTGCTATTAGAGTTATTTACCTCCTAGTCTCCAGCCTAAAGCACCATAATAATCAGCGTAGGATGGTTTCTCTTGAAGACTCAGTCCAACAGCAACTAAGGCTCCTGGCTCTGCTCCATTGCAGAAGGGTCAGCAGTGGCCAGATCCTTCAGACCCTTCATTTCTCTTTCTTCCAGATGACATTTGATTCTTTTTGTAAGAAAAATTCAGTTTAGACTTCACTTTTCAAAAGGGTTTATAACCTCTTTTGGGTTGTATACGCATTTGAGAAAAATCTAAAATAAGTGGAATATGTATAAACATCAAGTCAAGAATGGGACAAACACATTCCTAAATGTTTTGTTCTGGTAGGAACTGGAGAAATGGTGACAGGAAATGTGGAAGATGTTTAATGTAAACTCAGTGAACTTTTGTTGCTCTATGATAGGTGATAACTGAACTGGAGGAACAACTTCACTATGTTTTGGTTTTAAACTATCACATTGATTAGAAATGTTACTATAGAAATGTGGACCTCAGACTGATGGTCCACATAACACAGAAACTATGTTGTGTTAATGATGAGTTCTTCTTTAGTGTGAATGTATTTCTGGGAAGAAAATAGAAATATAGTCAAAAGGTCTTATCACATGATGTGATTGTTTATATGGACAAATGTATGTATCTATTTATGTATATGTGTATGTATATAAATGTGTTAAAGATTTTATTTTTATTTTTTATATGTATGTATCTGACAATGTGAGGGTGAGTGTTCTACAGAGCCCAGAAGGCAACTGGAGTAACAGCAGTTGTAGGGCGTTGACATAAGTGGTTGCAGGAAGCAGAACCTGAGTCCTATGCAAGAACAACATGAATGCAAAACTGCTGAGTCATCTCTCTGGGCCATATGTACAACATTTAATTTATCATTATTTGATAGCTATTAGGTGTGTGTGTGTGTGTGCGTGTGTGTGTACGTGCATGTGTGTGTATGTGTGTGGGTTTTGGGTTAGATACTTGAATGAATGTGAATGTATTGTTAGTAAGCACCATTATAATTAAATAGTAAATTTCAACATTTGGAAACCACACATGCATACATACACACACACACTGCTCAAAATCAGTATGTTATAGGAACAAATATTTGTCTCTACCTTGGAGGTAAAAGATATATCACCTTTTTAAAAATAATTTTATATTGCAATCTAATTTTTTTTCCACAACATTTACCTTCAAACCAAAAATTACAACAAGAAGCCATCAACTGCTCACTTTTCTCTGGGACTGTCAGAATAATCATTTTCTATCTGACTCAATTTCACAGCCTGGCTCACACAGGATGATGCTGTGCCTTGAGAAAGGGAGCTCTAAGTGTGAAACTTCCTGAAAGGGAAAACAGAGCTTGCATGTCACTAGGGCAGAGGAAAGAGTTACACCTACTGGTTCCATAAAATTTGAGTGATGTGTTCTTTTCCCCATCTATAGGGAAAGTGGCAGCCACAACCAGAAGATGTTGTCCAAGGTATAGTCACATTAAGGGATGTGCTAAGGTGGCCCTGACAATATTTATTTTGTAAGTCTGATTGTTCTTAATAATTAGCCGCCAGGGAAAGCAACACACCTCAGTGATAAACAACACTTCAGAAGGAGAGAAAGGAGAACCCAGAGTTAAGCCTGACCTACATGATTCTCCCATCTGGAAAAATCACTCAATAAAGAAAAACAAAATAAAATACTACAATTTTGAGCAAATAATTTAATCTCCTTTTTCCAGTGTTAGCAACTCTAAGGAGATATAGTTCTCAGTACACTGAGGTAATTGTGAGATCATAGTAAATTTTATAGGCAAATCGAGCCTGCAAGGAGATTTTTCTAATTAATTCAGAAATAGTTATTTTAATTAATGATATTTATTTAATTACATGCCACAATCCTATTTGCTGTATACAATATAAGAGAAATGTTATAAGTAAATGAAAATGTTATCTGATGCCTGGCCACAAGCCACACTTCTGTGATATCTTAATTAATAGCTAAGCTATTGACAGAGTAGAGTCTATTATGAAAAACAGAACAAGACAACAACAGCAAAATAATTTCATTTGCTTTAATACTATTAAAATTTGTTTTGAACATATGTGTAGATTTTTGTGAATGCAGTTTTAATATTTAAGTGTATTCTAATTTTAATGAGATACATTTCAATATAGAATGAATTTTATTAAGATTTTATAAGATTATTGGGTATGCTGGAATAGCAAACCCTGTGTTGTTATGATCAATGAGAAATTTCCACTCACCATCTTCTCTTTGTAAATCTCATAGTTCTAATTCAATAGTGTAATTTACTAGACACAACCACAAACCATAGAAATATGCTATTAACAGTCCAGGCTTCTGTGGTAACTGGATAAGTGAAATAATATGTTGGTTTTCACATACTGAGATGGCTTGAGGTCAGAAATATCTCCTTTAGAAGATCAGGTGTTCAAACAGAAAATAACTTAATATCAAAATAATTTAATGTAAAATGCTAATACATGTGGTGTTGGGATTTATTAGGTTATACAGATACATATACACACATATACATAGGAAAATATAAACATATGTATATATATTTATATAAGCTTTTATACTATTTAAAAGTGAATACTGACTTTGAAATTTCAATCTTTTGTAAATTTCACGAAATACCTAAAATATATGGATCATCATATAAGGACCCTGGCTGGGCTCACTGGCCCAAAGCTCCTGGGTATTCTTCTATCTTTGCCTCCCACAGTACACCTGGCTTCACATGGCTTCTAAGGACATGAACTCAGATGACAATATAGCAAGCATTTTATAGATGGAGCAGTCACACCAGACACAGTGTTCCATATTTTATACATACCCCCCTTTTTTTTCAAGCAGGAGCCTATAGATACAGCAATAATAAGTTGAATAAAGAGAGAAAATGTGGTAGATACCTACCTACACATTACCCAGTTTCTTTAATTTTCAGAAATGAACATTAAAATAACCAATGGTAAAATATGACAAAAATAAATGTTAGAACTTTTAGATAGAATTCCCTAATGAGAATAGAAGTGTTTTTTTTTTTAAAAAAAGTAAACTCATACTAGTAAAAAATATATTGAGCAGCTTAAGTTCTTTAAACTGAACATTCAGTAAAAGACAGAGAGAGAACATTGGAAAATAAGTCAGCTGATCACAAATAGTTAACAAATGAGAGGGCAAATTGCAAAAACCTATTAAAGTATGGGTCTCCCAGCTCTCCTGCATTGTCAGCAGATAAAATCCACAAGGGCACTGGGAACAGAGACTGAGTACATACAGTGAATGAACCACACGGGAACCTGGAATGACTCATTAATATGGGGAAGCAGTTGAGAAATCTCAAGTTCTAGCTGAACAGGTTTTGTCAGGGTAAAAGGACTGATGAGTATGGGGGTCTTAGAATTTTCCAGACAAGGTCAGAGAAGTCCAAATCCTGTTAAAGAAGCAAGTCTCCTCATATAGCACTGAGCCCAGAGACTATCCAGTCCTTAATTATCAGAGTTTTCTCACATTAAAGGATTATGATCTGATGGTAGAAGTCTTTCTTTTCAAGAAACTGGACTGTCTAAACAAAAATGAAAAGATTTAGTCGTGGAAGGTTGTTGGTGAGGAGGTATGTGCATTTTTTTAAAAAATAGAGCAAATAGCTCAAGCTATGCATGAATTTAAAACATATGCAAGACAAATGACCACAAGAAGTCACCAATACATCTGTTATAGTAAATACTCAGAAACTAAAACCAGAGAGGAAATTATCAGAAGAGCTCTTAATAAAGATACACTAACATCAAACAAAGTGAGATCATAAGGAACTGCGTAGGGGAAATGAGGAAAATGATACAGTCTTGCAAAGCCTTAGAAAAGAACTTAAAACCACACACATACACCAAACCCACTTTCAAAACTTTAAATGCTACTGATATCTTTTTTATTTTATGCTACTGATATCTTAATTTAGGTTTAATTACATAGAATAAGTAGAATGGCTATTTTATTGATAGAATGGCTCTTAATGGTCACATAGTAAGAACATAAACCCACATGTTATTAAATGACTGCTATTAAAAGGTCAGACCATTATGATTAGTATCTCTATCTCTTTAATGTCTCCCATTCCAGTTGGAAATGACTACACAGGAGTGTATTCCTAAAAAAACTTTCATGACCTTTTGCTTCTGTTTAGTGGCCCACTGGTTTAACCAAGTGTCCTTATGTCGTTATACATGGAATGGTAACCAGTACAG
The DNA here is from genome assembly GCF_947179515.1 of Apodemus sylvaticus. Taxonomy (NCBI): domain Eukaryota; kingdom Metazoa; phylum Chordata; class Mammalia; order Rodentia; family Muridae; genus Apodemus; species Apodemus sylvaticus. Next base: position 158,525,228 of record NC_067472.1, on the reverse strand, counting down.
CATAAGGAAAACTTCTATTTTCATATCTGTTTAAATGCAATGTCCAAGAGTATGGGTTTCTTAGGACATCCCTTGTACATAAAGCCTTACACTTGCCTGTGATTCAGCCCGCCTAACCCCACAGTTGCCCTCATCATATCTAAGTAGTGCTGATGTTTGTTTTCACTTTCAAACTCTGTTGCCTTTGCTCTACATTTATTTTTACAAGAAGTCTTGATAAGAATAAAAGCACATAATTATTACAGCAAATGGAAATGCTCATATATAAAAACACCTTGAAATGGAAACATGTTCAGAATATTTAATCTCTAGGAAATATTTAACGTCTCAGAGATAGAACATTAGATTACTCAAGAAATTAGATTACTCAAAAAATGCCCCAATTTCAAAATTCATTGAACCAACCGAAAGACAACTGGTACTAATAAAGTTGTTCAGTAGGAACACCCTCAGGGCCATAGGGAATCTAAGTGTATACTCTAGTCAAGACTCATACTCTAGGGCAAGAGATCATGTTTACGATAAGCTTTTATATACCTACGATGGTAGTAAACATAGACATGAACAATGAACACAAATGTTAAGCTTACTCATTGATTAAACCATAATCTAGATACAACTAATATGTGTATATATATATATATATATGTATATATATATATATATATATATATATATATACCAGTGTATATATATACCAGTGATTAGCAAGGAGCATCACAGGCCCTGATTTTCTCATTTTCTCAGTGAGTTCCTATATGTACATGATACAAGATTCAGTAATATTCTGAACAAAATTTCTTTCGCTCTGTCTGCCTGTCTTTCTGTCTCATTCTTTCTCTGTCTCATTCTTTCTCTGTCTGTCTCTATTTTTATGTCTTTCTGTCTCGCTCTGTCTTTGTTTGTCTTTCTCCTTTCCCTCACCATCCTTCTTTCCCAAAGATTAGCAAGAGTGAATTGATATAAGTGTTACCCTGTGTTTATGATCAGAGTCCAATTCTTGGAGGCTAAGATTCTACACAACCTCATGTTAAATAAAGGGACTGACATAAGCAAGAGGAGGGTTCTGACAAAACAGCATCCTGCAACAGGCCTCATGTGGGAGTTTTATTAAAAGGAAGAGCTACAGAAGCTGCTTCTTGGGGTTGAAGAGAAGGGGAGGGGCAGAGAAGGAACCCGCCTTTTAATGGGCTATGGCCCATACTCAGAAGGATATGAGACTTGTCAACAATGGAAACATGTCACCTCTGGGAAGCTAGTGATGGCTTGTCGTATTGTTCCCCTGACTCCGCTGGCTATGAAATGCCTGATTACCAACATTGTCTGGTTGTGGAGGTGCCTGATTGCTAACAGAGGCAGTTGCCAAATTGGTTTCATTTATTACTTATGAGCTTCTATGCATCATGTCTTCCCATTTATCTCATTAAATATAATTGAAAAGTATCAAATTACTTATAGTTGGTTATATGTTTAGTGTCTAAATTTCTGATAGCACTTCAATTAACATCAGGTATATAAAAACTTATATGACAACTGGAATAGCAACAAAAATATCAGTCCTGTCCTGTAAAACAAACTACAGAGTACTTTATGAAGATAAAATTCAAATATTTTTGACCATCTTCTGTGCATGTCAGGAATACATGCATATATATATATATTTCTAGGTAGCATTTTACTTGTGTTTTTCATAAGTCAAGTAAATGGCATGATGTAATATCTTTTTCTAGCCACCCAAAGCATATCCCTTTCTAGCCATTTCTTGATTGTTTTGTTCTAAACATTTTCTCATTTTACATACCAAATTATAAAGTTGTACTTCAGCTGGGTAACCCAATTTCACCACTGAAAACAAGAGTATTCTTCGCTTATTGATGAATTTCTTTCTTTCACTTGGGAATATATATGGTCTAAAATTGGAAAGATAGACAGATGAGGCAAGGACTCACCTGTCTAAGCTCAAGGTTGGGATTCATCGTCCTCCTCAGTCACATGTGAAGCTCATCCCTGGGCTGTGCTACAGAAAGAACTCTAGAGCGGCTTCTATGACACCTGCCCCATTGGTCACGGCCTTCAGTATTTCCTTCTTTGCTCGACCACCACCAAAACAAGGGGGATTTTTTTGTTCTGATGTTTTGTTATTTGATGAAAATGAATGTATTTAAAAACTCATAGCAAGATCACAAATCTAATGACTTAGATTAATCAGAAAAGATATTGTATTGAGAAGTTGTAATGACATGACAGTCTTCCAGTGGAGACTGAACCCTTCTGGAGAAAAACAAAGAACTGAGATCCTGATGAAGATGCTGAAATAGTGATCTACCCTGTTTTGAGGGTCAGTGGATGATCTACCTTCAGTTTCTTCCCTGTACCATGATATGTCAATCTAATTATAAAATAAGATTTTTTTGTTAACCATTGCAATTCAAATTTTATTAAAAGAAAAGGAACTCCCAGTGATGTTTTTAGCAACTTGAACTACCCCATAATATTCAGATGGTATTGAGAACATGTGTGTTTAGAATGTACATTTCAATCTCTTTTACTTAAGCACAAAGTAATTTTCCAGAAGAACAAAGAATGAAAATCAAAGCAATGATAAAACAATATTTTACACAAAATCATATTTTCTAGAGCCTTTTCTAACCCATTTTTAATTTATCGTAAAATCAGTTCAAGTTCAAGTATTTTTACATGTTGCCTCTGGAAATGTTTAATGCAATGATCACTTTGGTAGGTATAAAGACTATACCTAATAAAGCCATGCATATCAAACTGCTGCTATTTCATGACCTTTCTTTAACACTACTGTGAATATTTTCTTGGGGAGTATTCTCTATTCATCCCAGAAAGATGGTGTCTTGACAGTCCAAAGTCACCATTCTATAAAAGCCAGACAGGATGAACCAATGTATTTACTGAGGATATTATAGGAGCTTAATGACCTGAACAGTAGCATCAGGGAAAGGCCTTCTGAGAAAGGTTGCAACTAACATTACTGTTTCCAGGCCCCAAAGAAAGTCAGGACAAATGACTAACAGCGGTGCCTACTTAACATACTAACCCCACACTGGCAGCAAGGCTATCTTAACATAGCAAGTACCTGTGATGGAAACCTGGTTCCTGAAGCACTTCTCACCTCTGTTCCTTAAACCTCCCCAGCCTATGAACTTTGCTTCTCTTCCTCCATCTTCTGAATCCTGTAACAATCTGCCGTTTCAGCTACACATTCTTTTTGCCCTCTTTGTTCTTTTCTCTCTCTCTCTCTCTCTGTCTCTCTCTGTATCTCCGTCTCTCTGTCTCTCTCTCTGTCTGTCTCTCTCTGTATCTCTGTCTCTCTGTCTCTCTCTGTCTGTCTCTCTCTGTATCTCTGTCTCTCTCTGTCTCTCTCTCTGTCTCTCTGTCTCTCTGTCTCTCTGTCTCTCTGTCTCTATCTCTGTCTCTCTCTCTCTCTCTCTCTCTCTCTCTCTCTCTCTCTCTCTCTCTCTCTTTCTCTCTCCTGCTCTGCCCTTGGCTGATTTCCTCCCTCTTCCTTTCCTCTCCCTCACTCTCCCCATATCCCTCTCCTTTCATGGCTTGGATCAGTCTACTTCTTTCTCTCCCTGCTCTTGAGTCTTCCAGGAGCTTCTGGATGTATTTTCCCTTGTCCTTGGTTCCTGCTGACCCTCAGGATACATGAAACGATTACACACAGCAATGACATTCTCTTATAAAGTAAAGGATAAATTCCTCACTGTTATAGCCTAAGGTCATCCCAGGACATTCTACAAGGTTAAATATTCAGCCTTTGTTACAGGAATGAGACTTGAAAACGAACAAACAAAGCTTGGTAGGTCCTTAGAAATCACAGAGGCATCCCCACGTTTCTGGTCAGGAACAGGGCGCAGCACAGCATTCTGACTAGAAACCTCCAGCATCACTTCAGATTTATCCAGATTTTTATAAAACACAACCATTTATGCATTTTACTATTCCTAGGTTAGTAAATAGGGGTCTTTGGAGCTTTGGCATTTATAGTAGGGATGAGAGAGCATGGGATCTTAAGCAGGCAAATGGCACCATCCTACTTGAGTTTTAGTAAAATAGTTAGGTGACCTAATGAAATACTGATCATACTTAGACTGCATATCATATATATAATTATCTGACTATCAGATCAGACAGTTCACACACTTAGAGTAATCCAATCCAGACATGAGCTGCTAAAAGGAGTTAGATCTCAGTGAAAAGAAAATGGGACAAATAGATCCACAAAGCAAGCTCTCAAGACAGTGTATGACTTCTGGAACCAGGGTGCTGCTTAGAAGAGGAAGTATTCAAAGACTGAGCATTGGATTCAAAACTTATAACATGCAACATATATTCATATTTATTTTTGTTTTAATTATTTTTATTCTATATATTTTTTATTTACATTTCAAATGATTTCCCCTTTTCTGGCCCCCTCTCCAAAACTCCCATAAGCCCTCATCCCTCCCCCTGTTCTCCCACCCACCCCCTCCCACTTTCCTGTTCTGCTTTTACCCTATACAGCTACACTGAGTATCTCCAGAACCAGAGGCCACTCCTCCGTTCTTCTTGTACATCATTTGATGTGTGGATTATGTTTTGGGTATTCCAATTTTCTAGGCTAATATCCACTTAATAGTGAGTGCATACCATGATTAATCTTTTGAGACTGGGTTACCTCACTTAGTATGATGTTCTCCAGCTCCATCCATTTGTCTAAGAATTTCATGAATTAATTGTTTCTAATAACTGAACAGTACTCCATTGTGTATATATACCACATTTTTTGCATCCATTCTTCCATCAAGGGATACCTGGGTTCTTTCTAGGTTCTGGCTATTATAAATAGGGCTGCTATGAACACAGTGGAGCATTTATCTTTATTACCTGCTGGGGAATCCTCTGGGTATATGCCCAGGAGTGGTATAGCAGGGTCCTCCAGAAGTGATGTGCCCAGTTTTCTGAGGAACCACCAGACTGATTTCCAGAGTGGTTGTACCAATTTGCAACCCCACCAGCAGTGGAGGAGTGTTCCTCTTTCTCCACATCCTTGGCAACACCTTCTGTCTCCTGAGGTTTTAATCTTAGCCATTCTGACTGGTGTAAGGTGAAATCTCAGGGTTGTTTTGATTTGCATTTCCCTAATGACTAATGAAGTTGAGCATTTTTTAAGATGCTTCTCTGCCACCTGAAGTTCTTCAGGGGAAAACTCTTTGTTTAGCTCTGTACCCCATTTTTAATAGGGTTATTTGGTTTTCTGGGGTCTAACTTCTTGAATTCTTTGTATATATTGGATATTAGCCCTCTATCTGATGTAGGATTGGTGAAGATCTTTTCCCAATTTGTTGGTTGCTATTTTGTCCTTTTGATGGTGTCCTTTGCCTTACAGAATCTTTGTAACATTATGAAGTCCCATTTGTCAATTCTTGATCTTAGAGCATAAGCTATTGGTATTCTGTTCAGGAACTTTCCCCCTGTACCACTGTCCTCAAGGGTCTTTCCCAGTTTCTTTTCTATTAGCTTCAGAGTGTATGGCTTTATGTGGAGGTCCTTGATCCATTTGGAGTTAAGCTTAGTACAAGGAGATAAGTATGGATCAATTAGAATTCTTCTGCATGGTGTCCTCCAGCTGAACCAGCACCATTTGTTGAAAGGCTATCTTTTTTTCCCTTGGATATTTTCAGCTCTTTTGACGAGGATCAAGTGGCCATAGGTGTGTGGGTTCATTTCTGGATCTTCAGTCCTATTCCGTTGATCTGCCTGCCTGTCACTGTACCAATACCATGCAATTTTTAACACTATTGCTCTGTAGTATTGCTACTGGGATACTGATTCCCCCAGAATTTCTTTTGTTGTTGAGAATAGTTTTATCTATCCTGAGTTTTTTTTTGTTATTCCAGATGAATTTGAGAATTGCTCTTTCTAACTCTATGAAGAACTGATTTGGGATTTTGATGGGCATTGCATTGAATCTGCATATTCCTTTTGGCAAAATGGCAGTTTTACCTATATTAATCCTGCCAATCCATGAGCATGGCAGATTTTTTTTCATTTTCTGAGGTCCTCTTCCATTTCCTTCTTCAGAGTCTTGAAGTTCTTGTCATACAGATCTTTCACTTGTTTGGTCAGAGTCACACCAAGGTACTTTATAGTGTTTGTGGCTATTGTGAAGGGTGTCATTTCCCTAATTTCTTTCTCAGCCTGCTTATTCTTTGAGTATAGAAAGGGTACTGATTTGTTTGAGTTGATTTTATAACCTGCCACTTTGCTGAAGTTGTTTATCAGCTGTAGGAGTTCTCTAGTGGAATTTTTTCGGTCACTTAGATAGACTATCATATCATCTGCAAATAGTGATAGTTTGACTTCTTCCTTTTCAATTTGTATCCCTTTGACCTCCTTATGTTCTCTAATTGCCTGAGCTAGTACCTGAAGTACAATACTGAAAAGATAAGGAGATAGGGGGCATCCTTGTCTAGTCCCTGATTTTAGTGGGATTGCTTCAAGTTTCTCTCCATTTAGTTTGATGTTGGCTACTGGTTTGCTGCATATTGCTTTTAGTATGTTTAGGTATGGGCCTTGAATTCCTTTTCTTTCCCAGACTTTAAACATGAAAGGACGCTGAATTTTGTCAAATGATTTTCAGCATCCAATGAAATTCATCATGTTTTTCTTTTTCTTTGAGTTTGTTTATGTTGTGGATTGCATTGGTGGATTTCCATATATTGAACCATCCCTGCATCCTGGAGATAAAGCCTACTTGAACATGGTGGATGATCATTTTTATATGTTCTTGAATTCGGTTGGCAAGAATTTTATTGAGTATTTTTGCATTGATGTTCATAAGGGAAATTGGTCTGAAGTTCTTTCTTTGTGGGATCTTTGTGTGGTTTTGGTATCAGTGTAATTGTGACTTCGGAGAAGGAGTTAGGTAGTGTTCCTTCCATTTCTATTTTGTGGAATAGTTTAAAGAGTATTGGTGTTAGGTCTTCTTTGAAGGTCTGATAGAATTCTGCACTGAAACCATGTGGTCCTGTTCTTTTTTTGGTTGGAAGACTTTTTATGACCCCTTCTATTTCTTTAGGGGATATGGGACTGTTTAGATGATCTATTTGGTCCTGATTTATTTTTGGTATTTGGTATCTGTCTAGGAAATTGTCCATTTCCGCCAGATTCTCCAATTGTGTAGAATGTAGGCTTTTGTAGTAGGATCTGAGGATTTTTTGTATTTCCTCAGTTTCTGTTGTTATATCTCCCTTTTCATTTCTAATTTTGTTAATTTGGATACTTTCTCTGTGCCCTTTGGTCAGTCTGGCTAAGGGTATATCTATCTTGTTGATTTTCTCAAAGAACCAGCTCCTGGTTTTGTTGATTGCTTGTATGGTTCTTTTTGTTTCCACTTGATTGATTTCAGCCCTGAGTTTGATGATTTCCTGTCTTCTTCTCCTCCTGGGTGAATTACCTTCTTTTTTTCCAGAGCTTTCAAGTGTGCCATTAAGCTGCTGGTGTAAGCTCTCTCCCGTTTCTTTTTGGAGACACTCAGGGCTATGAGTTTTCCTCTTAACACTGTTTCATTGTGTCCCAAAGATTTGGGTATGTTGTGCCTTCATTTTCATTAAGTTCTAAAAAGTCTTTAATTTCTTTCTTTATTTCTTCTTTGGCCAAGGTGTCATTGAGTAGAGTATTGTTCAGCCTCCATGTGTATGTGGGCTTTCTGTTGTTTTTGTTGCTATTGAAGACCACTCTTACTCCATAGTGATCTGATAGGAGGCATGGGATTAGTTCGACCTTCTTATATTTGTTGAGGTCTGTCTTGTGACCAGTTATATGGTTGATTTTGGAGAAGGTACCATGAGGTGCTGAGAAAAAGGTATATTCTTTTGCTTTAGGGTAAAATGTTCTATAAATATCAGTCAAATCCAATTGGTCCAAAGCTTCAATTAGTTTTACTGTGTCCCTGATTAGTTTCTGTTTTCCTGATCCGTCCATTGAGGAGAGTGGAGTGTTGAAGTCACCCATAATTATTGTGACAGGTGCAATGTGTGCTTTGAGCTTTAGTAAAGTTTCTTTTATGAATGAGGGTGCCCTTGAATTTGGCGCATAGATTTTCAGAATTGTGAGTTCTTCTTGTTGGATTTTTCCTTTGACCAGCAAGAAGTGTCCTTCCCTGTCTCTTTTGATGACTTTAGGTTGAAAGTCAATTTTATCTGATATTAGAATGGCTACTCCTACTCGTTTCCTGAGACCATTGCCTTGTAAAATTATCTTCCAGCCTTTTGCTCTAAGGTAGTTTTTGTCTTTGACACAGACTACATTTGTCAGAAAAAAATGTTTCCTGTATTTAGCAAAATGTAGGTTCCTGTTTCCTTATTCAGTCTATTAGTCTATGTCTTTTTATTGGGGAATTGAGTCCATTGATGTTAAGAGATATTAAGGAATAGTGATTATTACTTCCTGTCATTTTTGATGTTATTTTTATATTTGAGTGGTTATCTTCTTTTGGGTTTGATGAAAGAAGGTTACTATCTTGCTTTTTCCAGGGTGTAGTTTCCCTCCTTGGATTGGAGTTTTCCTCCTATTATTCTTTGTAGGTCTGGGTTTGTGGAAAGATATTTTGTAAATTTGGTTTTGTCATGGAATATCTTGGTTTCTCCAACTATGGTGATTGATAATTTCGCTGGGTATAGTAATATTGACTGACATTTGTGTTCTCTTAGAGTCTGCATGAGATCTGCCCCAGATCTTCTATCTTTCATGGTCTCTGGTGAGAAGTCTGGTGTGATTCTGATAGGTCTTCCTTTATATGCTACTTGACCTTTTCCTCTTACTGTTTTTAATATTCTTTCTTTGTTTAGTACATTTGTGGATTTGATTATTATGTGACAGGAAGTATTTCTGCTCAGGTCCAGTCTGTTTGGAGTTCTGTAGGCTTCTTGTATGTTCATGGGCATCTCTCTCTTTAAGTTGGGAAAGTTTTCTTCCATAATTTTGTTGAATATATTTGCTGGCCCTTTCAGTTGTAAATCTTCACTCTCATCTATACCTATAATCTTTAGGTTTGTTCCTCTCATTGTGTCCTGGATTTACTGGATGTTCTGGGATACAAGCTTTTTGCATTTTGCATTTTCTTTAACTGTTGAGTCAATGGTTTCTATGGTATCTTCGACATCTGAGATTCTTTCTTCTATTTCTTGTATTCTGTTGTTGATATTTGCAGCTATGGCTCCTGATTTCTTCCCAAGGTTTTCTATCTCCAAAGTTGTCTCCCTTTGTTATTTCTTAGTTGTTTCTACATCTGTTTTTAGATCCAGGATGGTTTTGCTCAGTTCCTTCATTTGTTTGTTTGTGTTTTCCTTTAATTCTTTAAGAGATTTTTGTGTTTCCTCTTTTTTGATTTTTGCCATTTGACTCACTTTTTCCTGCATTTCTTTAAGGTTTTTTTCTGCATTTCATCTTTATTGGCTTCTATCTCTTGAGCCTTAATCTCCTGAATTTCTTTAAGTGGTTTTTGTGTTTCCATTATACAGGTTTCTAGCTTCTTCATGTTCCCCTGTATTTCTTTAAGAGATTCAATTATGTCCTTTTTGTGTTCCTCTAGTAGCATCATGACCAGTGATTTTAAATCCAGATCTTGTTCTTTTGGTGTGTTGGGGTATCCAGGACTTGCTGTTGTTGGAGAGTTTGGTTCAGACGCTGCCATATTACCTAGATTTCTGTTGGTAGCGTTCCTACGTTTGCCTTATGCCATCTTGTTATATCTGGCATTAGTTTGTCTTGTCTCTGGCTGGTGTTTGAACCTCCTGTGAGGCTGTAAGACTATTTTTGCAACACTGGATGGCTGTGTTTTCCCTGTCACAGATTGCTGATATGCTGCCCTCCCCTTGGGTGCCCTTGGAGCCCTAGTGTGCCTTGCCCCAGATTGTCTCCGTGAACCAGGTGATGCCAGTTCGTTCCTTCAGGGAGTGATGATGATGCATGCTGCAGGGACCTTTTCAGAGTGCTGATCACTCTGCCTGCAGCCTATCCCCCAACTGGGTTGGTACACACAAGGCTAGCCTAGCTGCTGAGGTCTTGAATCCATGCAAATGTCTGACAGGCTTAGGCCTGAGTAATGTTTGCCTCAGGCTATGACTGCTAACTGGTTCTGTCAGGTAGCCAAGATGGCGCTGCATGCACCCGCTACAAGTCCCAGGACAGTCTGCTAGGCTATCAACCTCCTGGCGGGTTGGCAAACAGATGGCCCACTGGACAGCCAAGGGCCTGGGTACAATACAATGCCTGTCGGGCTTAGACCCCCTCGATGTTAGCCTCGGGCTATGACTGTTAGCTGGCTTTGCCTGCTAGAACTCTCTGGTGTCCTGTAGCCAAAATGTGCCTCCTGCAAGACCCAGGACAGACTGCTGAGCAAACAACCTCCTGGCCGCGTTGGCATACCGATGGCCCCCCAAAGAGCCCAGGGCCTGGGTGCAGGCCAATGCCTGTCAGGCTTAGACACCCACAATGTTAGCCTCGGGCTAAGTCTGCGTACTTCGGGCTCTCAGTTCTCTCTGGTGTCCGAGGCGGGAGGCAGAGTTCTGATGTGGCTTCAGTGTAGTGAAAAGCACTGTAAATCCACTGCCATTTGCTGCCTGGCTCGCTAGCTATGGTCAGTGGTAGCGGGTGCAGGGCCTGCCAGGACCCTGTCACTTTGGTTCCACTGGTGGTGGCCCTTCTGTTGGAAGAGCTGCTGCTGCCACTGCTGCCGCTGCCACCTCTGTTTTTTTTCTATCCGTATTTATAATACATATATGCATACTTATATAATGTGCACATGTGGGAATTAGAATAAGAATCCTTTCATGATAGGAAGTTTGTGTATCAACAGGAGTTATTGCTATACCTATCTATTTCTGATTGTAGATAGAGTCTATGCAAAGAACCTGACTTAGTCTAGTCTTGTTTCAGTTGCCATGATAAAACACTATGAACAAGATCAACTTTAGAAATAGAAGGTGTTCCAGTTTCAAATCTATCATTTCCTTTAAGTCAAAGCAGGAACTCGAGCTGCTAGTCAAATCACACACAGCAAAGAGAAGCATGTATGTTCATGCTACCTGCTTGTTTCCTTCACTTTCAGATAGGTCCAGGCTCAGTATATAGAACAGTGAAATGCAGGGTCAGCTAGATCAACATATAATCAATATAGTCTCCCCCATTGACAGGTCCACAGGCTAATGTGATCCAGATAAATTCTCAGTACATTTTTATACATTAACTTTTAAAACTACCACACTCAGCCAGTCATAGTGACACAGGCCTTTAATCTCAGCACTCAGGAGGCAGAGGCAATTGGACCTCTCTGTGACTTTGACCTGTGAGTTTGATCAGCCTGGTCTACAACGTAAGTCCAGGATAGTTAAGGCTTGTTACATTGAGAAACACTATCTCTAAACACCTGCATAAAAAACAAAAACAAAAACAAAGACAAAAACCTACCACACTCACTGGCACATGCCACGCAGGAGGAACTTTGGTGAACAGGTGAGCTCCTGATCCGTTGTTTTACACAACTTCAATGGATGTACCTGAGAGAGGCACAGCCCCAGGGATTCATATCTGTGTTGTTTCTTGCTACTGGAGTGCTTTCTCATTGCAGTGCTTTGTCTGTCATTGCTATCTTCCACCTGCATCTAGCATGGTGTGAATGGTCATGGGAGACCCTTACTGTTGTGTTTTATAAAAAGAAAGAGAGATATGTTTGAGGGATGTGCAGTCACATGTGGAGAAAGGGGTGTGCTTCTGTGAGCCCACGCTGAGTCATACTCCCTACGCCCAGGGACCAGCCATGTGGACTGGACTGTATAGTATAGAATAGAGTTTGTCCAGGGCATGAGGGGGGGGGGGCGGTGAAATGAGAGAAAGGGAGAGAGAGAGAGAGAGAGAGAGAGAGAGAGAGAGAGAGAGAGAGAGAGAGAGAGAGAGAGAGAGAAGAGAAGAGGGACAGAGAGAGGAGTAGGGAGAGGCAGGTCATGAGCATATGGAGAGGGGGAAGAGCAAGGAGAGAGAAAGGAACAAGAGGGAGAAGAGAGTAAGGAGGGGGAAAGCAGCCCTTTAGAGTCTGACACACCTGGCTGTTGCTAGGTAACCTCGGGGCGGAGCCTAGACTGAATGCCAACACTTATTGCCTATAGCCTGGTCTGATTGCTTCTTGGGAGACAATCTACTCTACTTTCCTGCAGATCAATATGAAGATGAACTTTGATAAAATAATACTGTTTAATGATTTAATAATTTTATGGAATTCCTGATTTGATTTTAAGAGTTTTAGGAAGTCAGGGTAGTTGACAGAAGGTTTAAGGAGATGATTTAATTTTTTTTTTTTTTTTTTTGCCAGAAAGATATAATAAAGTTAGAATTAAGAGTAGAATGTGCCCCCTGCCTTGTAGAGTAGTGAAGGCTCCACAGATTATAAAAGGAGTACTGTGAGCTTCAATGCATTATAAACACGTCATTGTATTTGGAGAAGAAAAGTAAGCTTGAGACAAGCTAATTATCCAAGAAAACAATCCTTCTAGGTCGGGTCTGAGTTCCTTGATCTTGTGACTATGAGGTAATCATTTCTCTTACATGTAGATATCTATGTTCTTAGGAGTTATACAGAAGCTAAAAGAAAAAAAAAAGTGGTGCTGTTGGAGCTTGCTTCATCAACCAAATGGATGTATGAGCCCCCTACCTTGTTTTTGCCAGCCCAGAGAGTTTATCACTGGGCTCTGTTTATCATCGGCCCCAGAGAATTAATTCTTACTCCCAGAGAAAAAGTTTCTTGGTATATTGATTAGTCACTGATGCCACAGCTTTCCTCAGTTTACCTGTCATGCAGAAGCTGGCTTCTGAAAAACTCATGTTCAATGTTCATTGATGCTGTTCTTCTTTTTTTTTTTTTTTGGATTTGTTTTTTTCAAGACAGGGTTTAGCCCTGGCTGGGTATAGCCCTGGCTGTCCTAGAACTCATTCTGTAGACCTGTCTGGCCTCGAACTCAGAAATACGCCTGTCTCTGCTTCCCAGAGTGTTGGGATTACGTGCATGCGCCACCACCACCCAGCTTTGATGCTGTTCTTTGAGTCAGGTTTTACTATGTTGACCATGCTGATATCAAGTGCAGGGTTACATATATGAGCCATCCCAACTGGTTATAACTCATTATTATTATTTAATCACTTGAGTGCTGATATAAATTTGATTAAATGAGTTCTACCTGCTGTTCCAGTTTTGCTGCAACTTACCTGTCCACAACTATTGTAACATTTAAGAAGGGGTTCTGGCCATCACTTCAAACTTTTCCTTTCAGCACCCTCAGAATCTCAGTTTAGTCATAGTATGAGAGGTCACCTCAGATTTTCTTTTCTCTGGGAACTCAGCTTGCTGCTGATGGTGACCATACTGCCCACTAAACTCCATTCGTTGTCAATTCATACATTCCCTGTCATCATTGCCATACAAGTTCCTAGGGTGAGTGTGTCCACCAGTTCATTTAGATCTGATTTGTACAGTACACTATTATCACCTTCCCCTCTTCACTCTAAGTGCTTATTGAGTAGAACCACACTAGTGAACTGCAGCGATGGCCACATTTCACACACTGGAAGCTGTCAGCCTACATCCCTGAAGACAGAAGCTTATATGAGGGACTTTCAGTTAAGTATTAGTGTCTCTTAATTGCCCCTACACCTACAACAGGATTCCTACTGGTTTATCAGACTTCCTACTGAGATAATACAGTCTGGGGCTCCAATTTGCATCAACAAAGGTTGAAATGTTACCTTTCCCAGGTGAACTTAACAGTGGGAGCCCTGAATGATTACCATGGCAACAGAGGTGACAGATGCTAATGGAGCTGGCAGCCTCCCCAGGAGACTGTAGAGGGCTAGCTCTCCTTACAGAGGTTAAGAGAAACAGTCCCTAAGCACAAATTCACTCTCCATTCTCTTTGGGCTTAAGGCTCTGACAACAGAAACTATTCAGAGTCTGCTCTGAAAAATACAAATTCCTGCCCCAATAGGAATTGGGGTCTTTGCTGATGTTTTCTGTGGAAGATCTTATTACTTCTTGGGCTAGTCCTTTCCCACCAGGAAATGAGGCAGGCTTTTTGTCCCTTACACTGTAGGGACTGTGGGCTTACCTTGCTCAGCATGCAGCCTCATAGACTGACTGTGATGATGCACATATGTCACCCAATCCCTTGAGATGTAGAGTCAAAGGATCAAAGTTTTAGGTCAATCAAGCAATTAAACAATTAACTAATAAAACAATAAAAATTAAAAATCCCAACTCTGGAATCTGTATCTGTGTCACTCACTGCTCCTCTTCAAGTTCAAATGTTTTCACATTCTCTGGGGACACATTTTGGATTTAATATATTATAGAAAATTGGCATTGGAAACCCAGAAGTATGGATTTGAGCTGAAACTCTGCCAGAATCTCTCTGCTGATGTGGAGAGAGGAAGACAATAATGGACCGCTCAGAAATGGGTGGAGGAAAAGGAATGAGATATAGAATTTTCTGGGTCCCACGCCTGCGCGAGTACATATCAATGCTCCTCAGTCTTCTTACAATTCAATACAATAAATTCTGGTACTGCCCTCTGCTGACTAAACTGTGTGCCCAGCCATCAAGAATGTGGGCACTGTGATTTATTGATCCCATGTTTATGCAGAGCCTATCTTAGACATCAACCTATAAAGTCATATAGGAGGATTTTAACATTTCTGATATACGGCATTTCAATTCAAAAATTTTCTTGGATTAGTTTTGGTGAATATCTGTGCTATATTAGCAACGAATTATTTTAGATTTCTCAAAAGATAACACTTTCATCACTGCACACAGACACCCATTACTCATCCAATAGTGGTTCCCCTGTGAGCAACACTATTTCTGGTACTTTAAATCTTTTACTCTGAGAGGAGTATCACTGTGTCAAGGGCACGGATGTACTACACTTTAGTAATCTTCATGACCTTTTGTCATATTATCTGCACTTAATCTGTGATTGTATGTACAAATGCCCCAGATTTTTAACTGCCCTGAAATCTAACCTCTTAGGACCCTATCTGAAATTATAAGTTATTTAAAGTTCAACTAAATGTTATTGGCTTGATTTTAAAAATAGTTTTGTTTTGTTTTACATTCTGTAAGTTTTTCTCCTCTCCATTTGTTGATATATTTTGTGTTATTTTTTCTCATAGTTGGTTTTTTAGTGTAGTCTCTTTATTCTTCATTATATTTTTTCAGGTGTCTGTGTTGCAGGAACTGTGGGCCCACTTCTATATAAATGCTAGTGGTGTCAGAGTGGGGGTGGGGGTGGGGGTGGGGAAGCACAGCCTGAAAAGTATCTCCTGCAGGTGGACCTAACTGAGCACTGACTGAGAGGCCAAGGATTGCAGGCAGGGACAATGCCAGTCACTTGAAACTGCTCTTTAAAAGAGAAGATTTCTTGGGACCAGTAGGGTGCTGATGGAGGGAGCTTGCAGCAATGTTCAGGTGAGGTTGCTGCAGCAGCTCTTTGATCCCATGTGACCTTTCCTCCAACCCACAAGGGCAGCCTGCATTAGGGTCCAGGGCACAGGCAACATGTCGGTTTAAAGCCCAACCAACACTGTTTTTGAAGAAACTCCAGTTTGTGCGAGACTAGGGACTAAACTCCAAGGAAGAAAGCCACAAAATCCACTTGGGCAAACATCCAATGACACCCCTCCCCACCCCACCCTCCCCACACACACCCTAGCAACAGCCAGTCAGGCTACCTCTGTAGCGTTAAGGTACACACAGATAAAGTAAGACATCCTGCAGGGAGTAGATAACCTAGCCACCTTGTTTGTCAGGTGATTTTGCCCCCTTGTTAGATTCCTGCAGATTACCCCCAGAAAAGCAGTTTTAAAAATATTAACTTGTGGACCAGTATAGAAATTCCATAAGCTTGCTGTAACTACAATAAATACCCTGTAACCCTAGAACCAGAACTCTCACTTCTGACCTGCTGCGATGGTAACAATGAAAGGTGTTGCTCCAGAGCTCATAATAAAGACCCTTATGTGTTTGCATTGGAATTGGCTCCTTGAGACGTGGACAAGAACATCTGAAAATACATGAACCAATGTGATATATTTTATGATTCATATAGCTATTGTTTTCATCATGTCAAATAAAACTATTCTAAAATGATCTTATTCTACTCACCTTGCTAATTTTGATAGTTTTTGTTAGTGAAGCAACTTCACTGTCCATCACTTTAACTTCCAAAGTTATTCCCACTTTCACTATTTTTCTCAAGTTTGGGTAGAGAAGACATTTCCAAATCCCACTTCTCTGAGCACTGGTGTCAATACTTGAAATTTTGGAAAAATTCCATAATTTAGTCATAGTTTATGAAACAGTTTACATTACTTTTTATTAAGATTGTTTGGGATAATTTTATTATAACATCAGGTTTTCTTTGTGTATAGGTTTTATGCAAATATTTTTAAATAACATAAGAAGACTAAGATTTTCTAATTTATTTCATGCCTTTGCAAATTTTTACACATAGAGAAATGTAATTAATTTAACAAAATGAGCTTTTAATAGCCATTTATTCATTAATTTATTTCCTATGTTTTATTGATTCTATATTATTTTTTGACTTTGTTGATGTTGAAATATACACATTATCTGATAATTCATTTTTGTTGTATGTGGTGGTTCTTCTCTGTATGCTCTTTTTAAATTTTTAATTCATTTACATTTCAAGTGTTATCCCCTTACCTGTTTTCCCCTTCTCCTGGAACCTCCACTCCCCCTGCTTCTATGAGTGTATTCCAAAACCTAGTCACCCACTCACACCTCCCTGCCCTGGGGCATTTATCAGTCCTTCATAGGACCAAGACTCTTAACGTTTTCACAAAATCTCAGTGTTTCTCATTTGTACTGTTATGTGGAGATGTTTTGTCTGTATGTTAGTTGCATTTATCTTTCTGAAATTCTATATTAATATCATCTACTAATTTTAGAAAACTAAAAGATTTAAATTTCTACTTACTTTTTCTCTTTTGTCTTAAAAATGAACTTAAATTGCACATGTATTAACATATTAGACTAACTTAAATGTCTCTTATAATTCTGCATTCTGAGATTTAATACATACTTGCTACACATGCCAGTTTATATTGCCCAAGTTCCTTTTAATAAAAGTAATATTTTAGCTTCTTATATATTTTTAACTTTTCAGAAAATTAGTTCACATCTAATTTTCTCCTGATTTATCACACAATCATTACAAATTCAAGGTTTCTGCTGCTGCTGTTGTTTCTGCTGCCACTGCCTCCTTCTCCTCTTCCTCCTCCTTCTACTCCTCCTCCTCTTCTTCTGCCTAATCCTATTATAATAAGTATCTCTCATCTCTCATTCCAAGACTGCAAAGTCAGATATTCAAAGTCAGATATTTACAAAAATAGCTATAAAGGATCTCCAGTCACAACTTCAGTTGAACGGTCTACCATATTTCTACACTTGACCTCCCACTCCTGGCATTGAGGATGGTAGTTAGTTCTTCTATTAGTCAATTGTAGCAATTTCTTAGCATTGTGAACAAGCTGAGTTCAAAATAATGTAGAATTTGAGGCTATAAAATGCATATGACTCACCTTCCCATGTTGCTAAACACATCCATGGGTAGGTTTTCTTTCTTTCCTCTGAGGACTCTTTGGAGAAGCCCATTCCCTTCTACACAGCATTAGTGATGGACAGCATACAAGCAGGTACTTTTGCCCCCTTTCAATGCACCTCAATCAGGATTTTCTTCTGTGCCTCCTCATCTGATGTTTGAAGCTTTAGAGTCCCTCTGTTCTTTTAAGAAATGGACTTTAAAAGTGACCCTACTTTACTAGATGTTAGTAGTTACTTTCTGCTAAAAGTACTTCATGCTCCTCCTTAGAGTTTGCAGTAAATTTTAGATTAAAAAAAATTATATCCGGCTTCATCATGTCTCTGTAAACACTAGTTATATAGGATTATTTTTTTGTTTCAAGAAAAATGTTAGTACTTTTCTATTCAATTAATTTTATATTAGCTTTAATGGTCGTGGTATATTCTAACTACTTTTCTTTCTAGATTGGATTATTTTAGGCTCTAATAGAAAGAACATGTATAGCCAAACCTATTTAAATACCAGAAATGAAATTCGGGATTTTATGCCGTCTCAGGAGTGTAATGAAAGTACAGACTTTTTCTCAGATTTCCTAAAGATTTCTAACTTGTTTCTCAGTCTCTCCAGGAACACTCATTTTTTATTTGGAAAAATACTTAAGAAGGAACATGTTTCCCCTCCAAGTATGGGGGGGTCATTTCAAGTCAGCCTAGAAATAACAACCAGATAAATCTTCTTATCCTCTTATGTCCTCAATCATAATTTTTACTTCTTTTCATGCCTGAATAGCTGTTCTTAGTAAATGAATTGTTCAAGGGAAATTATTGTGTTGATTCGAAGTCTATTATTATACACCTCTAAATAACTTTGGATCAATTTAATTCTATGGACTCATAATTACTGCAACTTAATGGGCTGTTGATTCTAAAGGGCTAGGACACATTTCATTTTAATGACCATGAATTTCTCATATCAAAATTTATATATCAATTAGCAAAGTGCGGGCAGTTATTGATAATATTTGATCTGTTAACAAGAGACAAAAAGAACACGTATAACTAACGTTGCTTAAGAGAGAATAATAAATATCTCTGATTAAAACTGCCCTGATTGAGTTGTGTGCAACAGCTCATGTCTATATTCCCAGGCATGAACCAGACTACAGATACATTAACACAATCACAAAGCCAGCCTAGGCAACATAACAAGACTTCCTGTCTAAAACATGAACATACAAGCAAACCAAGGAGTTGAATCCCATCTATAAGCAACTGATCCTATAAGTGATTTCCCACTCAATAGTAGAGTAAACCCTGGAGAGACATCTTCTCAGACTATTGAAAGATAGAGTCCAGGGAAGAGGATGAGACCAGTGATTACTAAATTACCTCCATCTCAAAAAGAGCCAGGGAAGGTGGAAATGCAGGTGGCTGCTGTGAGGCAGTGTCCAGGAAGACAGGAAGACAGGAAGACAGTGATCTAAGAATGAGGTGACACCTCAGTGGTGTGTATAAGTGTTACAAATGGAATGGCTGAAGAGCAGTACTACTTTGAGAAAGCGAGGGACAGCAGCACTTTCATTAGATTTGACCCTGACTCGTGGCAACAGAGAGCAATGGAGATCTCAGAGTTAGATTGAAACTATCAGGTCTAACATAGCCACAAATCTGGCTTAAAATAAAATCATGAAACAAAAATGAAAAGATTAAAACACATTAATGGAAGATACTATTTTTTCTAAATGTGCCTATTATACATCAGATACTTTTCTTGGAATTATTTTGTATACGTCTGCTGTGGGTCTTTGCCATGTCTCCCCTTGCAGCCCATGATAGTTTAAGCTCAAAATTCTGCTGTTTCTGCCTTCTCGGTTATAAGATTACTGGTATGTGTAACTATGCCAAAAGGATCAAGTTTATACTAACAAAATAGCCATAGGGATAAGAGGCATTTAAAATCATTTGGGCAGCTCTGGGTTTCACTGCAGTTAGGAAGTTGGAATAAAAGTTGATTGCTTTGTATCTTTGCAGTCCCAAACATTTGTCATCTGGACTCGGACTCTGGTTTTCTTTTGGATAACATCTAGTAAAAATAAATAAGAAGGAATACGTCTTGAACGCTGCCAGTAAACATGAGAAGAGAAGTCAAGATATTTGAGGTCCTTTAATGAGATAATATGCAATGATGTATCTGTAATGATGTATTGCATTGACGTAATTACAGATATTGTGTGCTGACCAATAACTGTCGGTGAACAAAGTAGTAGATAGATGGTAACACTAGAAAGGCCAAACATCTTTTCCCAATTTGTTGGCTGCCGATTTGTCCTCTTGATGGTGTCCTTTGCCTTACAGAAACTTTGTAATTTTATGAGGTCCCATTTGTCAATTCTTGCTCTTAGAGCATACGCTATTGGTGTTCTGTTCAGAAACTTTCTCCCTGTAACGATGTCCTCAAGGGTCTTCCCCAGTTTCTTTTCTATTAGCTTCAGAGTGTCTGGCTTTATGTGGAGGTCCTTGATCCATTTGGAGTTGAGCTTAGTACAAGGAGACAAGGATGGATCAATTCGCATTCTTCTGCATGCTGACCTCCAGTTGAACCAGCACCATTTGTTGAAAAGGCTATCTTTTTTCCATTGGATGTTTTCAGCCTCTTTGTCAAGGATCAAGTGGCCATAGGTGTGTGGGTTCATTTCTGGATCTTCAATCCTGTTCCATTGATCCTCCTGCCTGTCACTGTACAAATACCATGCAGTTTTTAACACTATTGCTCTGTAGTATTGCTTGAGGTCAGGGATACTGATTCCCCCAGATTTTCTTTTGTTGCTGAGAATAGTTTTAGCTATCCTGGGTACCAATCCTACATCAGATAGAGGGCTAATATCCAATATATATAAAGAACTCAAGAAGTTAGACTCCAGAAAACCAAACAACCCTATTAAAAATGGGGTACAGAGTTAAACAAAGAATTCTTACCTGAAGAACTTCGGATAGCAGAGAAGCATCTTAAAAAATGCTCAACTTCATTAGTCATTAGGGAAATGCAAATCAAAACAACCCTAAGATTTCATCTTACACCAGTCAGAATGGCTAAGATTAAAAATTCAGGAGACAGCAGGTGTTGGAGAGGGTGTGGAGAAAGAGGAACACTCCTCCACTGCTGGTGGGGTTGCAAATTGGTACAACCACTCTGGAAATCAGTCTGGCGGTTCCTCCGAAAACTGGGCACCTCACTTCCAGAAGATCCTGCTATACCACTCCTGGTCATATACCCAGAAGACTCCCCACCATGTAATAAGGATACATGTTCTACTATGTTCATAGCAGCCCTATTTATAATTGCCAGATGCTGGAAAGAACCCAGGTATCCCTCAACAGAAGAGTGGATGCAAAAAATGTGGTATATCTACACAATGGAGTACTATTCAGCCATTAGAAACAATGAATTCATGAAATTCTTAGGCAAATGGATGGAGCTAGAGAATATCATACTAAGTGAGGTAACCCAGACTCAAAAGGTGAATCATGGTATGCACTCACTAATAAGTGGATATTAACCTAGAAAACTGGAATACCCAAAACATAATCCACACATCAAATGAGGTACAAGAAGAAAGGAGGAGTGGCCCCTGGTTCTGGAAAGACTCAGTGAAACAGTATTCGGCAAAACCAGAACGGGGAAGTGGGAAGGGGTGGGTGGGAGGACAGGGGAAGAGAAGGGGGCTTATGGGACTTTCGGGGAGTGGGGAGGGCTAGAAAAGGGAAATCATTTGAAATGTAAATAGATTATATCTAATAAAAAAAAAGGCCAAACATTAAAATTTGCTGAGCAGTGTAATCTCCACAGGATAGGCAAGCCTGTATCTTATAAAATTATACTAAAAGGAATTGTACCACAGCTATCTCTAGGCATTATTCTGCAATTGATATATCTATCTTCATTAGAGTTTCTGGGCTTTGCCTGGTATTTCTAAGCAAGTGTGACTTGGACCTTAAAGCTGACTCATCACAGCCTCATAAATCATAAAATTTTTGTCTACTGCTGACTAAGAACAAGTCTTCCTGATTGTAACACTGAAACATAGTGGAGATAAAAATGAAGTTATTTTCTGAATAGAGTGTGTTTTCTCTGATTTCACAATTTGTTTCTCTAAGGTCCTTTACTGGATGTCTCTGAAGGACTTATCCACCAAATGCATCTATTGGCTGACTTGCTCTGTGTTTCCTGTAAAATAATTTCTTACCTAAATGCTTTGACTAAATTTATAGATTCTTCTCACAAAACATGTATTTTCTAGAGTCTACCTATAATACTCATTGAATTTCACTTAAAATGTATTTAATCTCAGTAAAATATGTCTATATTTATATAAAATAAAATGCAGAGATCAGTCATAAAGGTTATTATCTACTCTTGCGGAGTGCTCCCTCTGAGAGTTAAAAGCATACCTAATTATAATTCCAGGGGATCTGATGCTCTCTTCTGGTCTCAGAGAGCACTAGACAGGCAAGCAAGTATACTTATATACATACAGACAAAATTATAATACATAAAAACAAAATACAAAAACCTAAAAATATTTAACTTAAGCAAAATACACATAACATGAATTTTATAACTGGTGATAGTAAATTAGATTGCCTACTAGATCTGATCTAGAAATACGTAGTAGATGGGCCTCTGAATAGGGGCCTGCTAGGTTATCTTGATGAGGTTAGCCTCCAACACAATTGAGAGGAGTTATCTTAATTATGTTAGCTTCCAGCTGGGTTGTGAGGGGTTCTCTTGATGAGGTTAACAAAGATAATAATGTTGGTAGCACCATTCCTGGACTGGAGTGCTTGGCCAAATAAATAATAGACAACAAACTGAACAAAAGTGTTCATCTCTTTCTACTTCCTAACCACAGACGCGATGTGACTTTTCCCTCAAGCTCTCCTATCACTGTGTCTTTCCTGCTATGCCCTCACTCTGAGAGCCAAAATAATTTCTACTGTCCTTAGTCTGCTTTCTGTTTGGTATTCTCTCAGTGAACAAACATCTGATTATTACATACTTTTCCAATTAAAAATGAAATTCACTGGTATTGAAGCAGTTATATCAAGAGTTACCATCACTTATCTTCAAAACTCTGTATATTATATAAAATAACATTAAATTATCATGCAGCTTAAATCATATTTTCACTCTCCCCTATCCACCAGGCCTGGTTAAATAAGATTCTGTTTTCTATCTAAATAAATGAGGGTTTTTTTTCCTCTTCACCTTCTAAGCATTCTATTTTTATGACTGACAGAGTTCAAGACCTCCCAAGTTTCATTCATGTTATTCTAGGTAAATATACCTTGCTTTTAATGGTTGGGCATGATCTCTTGGCTTCCAGTCACCACATGTGTTTATGAAGATATCTACAAATAATCTTTTGGGTTAGTTTTGCCAGGTGTTTCATTTCTGTTAATTGTTTGACATACGAATTTATATCCTTAGCTGTAAAACCCCCACAGAACTCATTATACACCAGCACTACTGCCTTGTAGGAATCTTAAAACCATGGAAACTATTTATAGAACTTAGAGCATCCTTCAGTCATTTGTAACAGCTTTGCTTTCTCATAGCCTCCTTCCGTACATCCTTTGATCTATTCTCTCTATAACAGCCTAAATCTCTCCTCCTTTGCCTTTGTTTAAGCTTCTGTGAAAATAGAAAGCTGTGGAACTAAACTATTCATTTATCTTGCTTAGAGAACCCTGCTTAAATCACATCCCTTTTGTAGGCTCCTATTTATTCATCTATTAGTTCCTGTATCTGTTTTCCATAAACTATAGCAGAATTTACCATTTAACCTCATCAGACTGAGGCACACAAGACTTACTTTGAAATACATACTGATTGCATGGTGTTAGCTGTAGCTCTACATGTTTGTGTTTTGTTTTGTTTATTTGATGTTTTGTAGAACTTTTCTTATTTATTTACTTATTTACTTTATATCTAGATCAATGTCCCTGTCCTTATGATACCACACTCACACAGTCCCTCCCCCAATCTCTCTTTCCCCATCTGTATCCCCTTTGCTTCTGAAGGGGTAGGGATATCCAGTCTCTGCAGTGCAAGCACATCCTCTCCCACTGAGGCCAGACAAGGCATCCCAGTTTGAGAAACAGGATCCACAGACAGACAACAGGATCAGCTAGTTCTTGGTGGCCCCACAAGAAGACCAATCTGCACGTATGATTCTTATATCTGGGAGCGGGGAGCTAGGTCCAGTCCATGTATGTTCTTTGGTTCAGTGTCTTATATCCCCCAAGCATCCAGACTAGTTTACTCTGATGGCTTTCCTGAGGAGACCCTATCTCCTCCAGTCCTTGAATCCTTCCCCCAAATCTTCCATAACACTTACCCTGTTCCATTCAGTGACTGGTTGTGAACCTCTGATCAGTTTCAATCAGCTCCTGGGTGCAGACTCTTAGAGAACAGTTATGCTAGGTTCTTATCTGCAAGTATAACAGAGTATCATTAATATTGTCAGAGATTGGTGTTTGCCTTTATCATGAGTCTCAATTGGGCCAGTTATTGGTTGGCCATTTGCATAGTCACTTCTCCATCTTTGTCCCTGCATTTCCTGTAGAAAAGAAAAGTTTTGGGGGCGAAGTTTTTGAGTGTCTTGATGTCCTTATCCCTCCAGTGGTAGTTCTGCCTTAGGTGGTGCCTTCAAGTTTTATGTCCCCACTGCTAGAAGTCTCAGTGAAAGCCACCCATGGACTCCTGGAAACCTACTCTATCCCACACATGTGGGAATCTCTAGTCCATTCTAGATAAGCCCCCACCACTCCCTTGCCAGCTACGTCCATTCATTCTCCTGTCACTCTGGTCCTTTCTTCACTTTTTCCCCTGTTTGATCCTGAATAGCCCCAAGTCCTCTCCCCATCTCCTCTCCTACCCAGTTTCCTCCCTCCATCTGCCTTTTATTTTTCACTCTAAGTGAGATTCAAGCATTGTCACTTAGGCCTTCCTTCTTGTTTAGCTCCTTTGGGTCTGTAGAATGAGTTATGCGTATCCTGTATATTTTGGCTAATATCCACTTATGAGTAAATACATACCATGTATGTCTTTTTAGGTCTGGGTTACCTAACTCAGGATGATATCTTCTAGTTTCAACCATTCTCCTGCAAAATTCATGATATCTTTGTTTATAATTACTGAGTAGTGTTTCATTGTGTAAATGAAAGACAATTAATGTATCCATTCTTTGGATGGGGGCAGGCATCTGAGTTGTTTCCAGTTACTGGCTATTGCAAATAAGGCACAGTGGAGCACGTTTCCTTGTGGCATGGTAATGCATCTTCTGGGTATATGTCCAGGAGTAGTATAGCTGAGTTTCCAGTTAGAACTATTCCCAATTTTCTGAGAAACCACCAAATTGATTTCCAGAGTGGTTATAGAAGTTTGTAATCCCACCAGCAATGGAAGAGTGTTCTCTTTGTCATACATCCTCACTAGACAGCATGTGCTGTCTCTTGAATTTTTTATCTTAACCATTCTTATGGGTGTAAGATGGAATCTCAAAGTCATTTTGATTTGCATTTTCCTGATAACTAAGGACTTTAAACATATCTTTAAGAGCTTCCTCTGTTGAGAATTCTCTGTTTGGCTCTGTACCCCATTTTTAAATAGTGTTATTTGATTTTTTTGGTGTTCAGCTTCTTGAGATTTTTATGTATTTTGAACATTAGCATTCTGTCAGATATGGGATTTATGAAGATAGTTTTCCAACTATAACTCCATTTCCTTTTTTAAAAATAATTTTCCTCATAGATCTTGATATAATAAAATACTATGATATGAAATTTTATTTTTCCAAAAAGAATAAAGGTTGAAGCCTTACATTGTGGAACCTTGCCTTTCAAGCATATCATCTCCATTGGCATCTTGATATCACAACAGTTGAGCTAACACACAAGACACCATCAAAGACCAGGTCTATTAACTTGACTATTAGAAAGAAGTCATGCCATGAACTTCCAGCCTCTCCCATTCTTTCCCCATTCACATGTGTCCTTCTATATGAAAATGTTTATGAGTGAAAAGCTAGACTATGGAGAGGTAGAGAGTCAAGTGGGCAATCATCCCACTTGTGCAGCTGCTGCGAAACTCTCACATTATTGGAAGGAGTGGGATTTCCTGTGAAGCACCCATTTTCAGCTATTTTTTATCTTATTTGCATTCTATAAATAACCCCATACCTCTTCTCTGTAAACAATGCCTCACTCATGCATCTGTAAATCATCCTAAGTAAGCTCACTTTTCCATCAAGTTGGACTTCCTAGAATTATTTCTTGAATATGGCCTCCATGCCTTTTTTGGGAGGAAAACATATTTGCTCCAAAATGAATACATGCAGTATCCTATTTCACAGTAGGCAAATACTAGGAAGTAGGGCCTCTGTGGAGTTAATCTGGTCATAAGACCTTCCTGAGAATATCACATCCAAAAAAAAACAAAGAAAGAAAGAAAGAAAGAAAGAAAGAAAGAAAGAAAGAAAGAAAGAAAGAAAGAAAGAAAGAAAGAAAGAAAGAAAGAAAGGAAGGAAGGAAGGAAGGAAGGAAGGAAGGAAGGAAGGAAGGAAGGAAGGAAGAAAGAAAGAAAGAAAGAAAGAAAGAAAGAAAGAAAGAAAGAAAGAAAGAAAGAAAGAAAAAGAAAAAAGAAAAAAGAAAAAGAATTGCAGCACAATCATCTTCTCTACTCTTGAGAGGGCACAAGAAATCTGCATAGCAGGAAGCAGAGCTCACCTAACACTATATCTGCACATACCTTGAATTTAGATTTCAAAAACCTCCAGAACCCAGAGAAGTCAGTCTCAAGTCATCCAGTCTACAGGATTTTGTCACCACAGCCTGAGCATGCTAAGCAGTACAGGTGAACACTGCTGAGGGAACTGGGCACTAAACATGGCATCAAAGACAGGATTGCAAATCTGACTCTATGAATGTGTGACACAGTCGTTCCTTAGACTCTGTGCAATTGTACCCTTTCTAGCTTTTAAATTAATTTGATATTGTCCAGTGATTCAGTCTGTAGTGTTGCTATCTCTTTGAGTTCATTTCTTCTCATTTTCTTTCCTCTCAGCTTATAATTATTTATATCATCTGCCCTTTGCTTCATAATTTCCAATTTTCAGTGTGTAAAAATTTGGAAATAGTAACTAATGAATGTTCCCTTAGATACAATTTCATACTTGTAAATTTAATGTTTTGTTCTCAAATGTTTGATAATCCTTACATTGGTAATTTGATGATGCTTACTTGACAATTTTAGCTTTATCTTTATATTCATGGTTCATGGAAAATTTATATATAACTTCTACTTATGTCAAATTATATATAAATTTTCCATCATTTTCTGTTTGTATATGAATATTTTCCATTAAAACATAAATTGAAACTTAAAACATAAATTTTTCATGAATATATGCATGTCTCATTTATTCTCTATCTTTCTTTATTTTTAAAAACTTTTCCAAGAGAACACCCAAGTGAAAGATCACTTGGGACTCGGTCCACCAGAGCCCCACATGCACCCAGGAGCTAGGCAACACCACAGCCCTCTGTGCACATATCCTGCTAGGGGACATCTTCCCTGAAAGGAGTCCAGTATTTAGAGGGAGTCCCAGCATAGAGAGGTGAGGCCACCATCTTTGGTCCTATGACTGAGCAGACAGGTGCAGCCAGGAACACAGAGAACACCCAAGTGTAAGATCACTTGGGACTCGAAGCCAGGACCCCACCTTCAGCCAGGAGCTGGGCAGCACCACAACCATCTGTGCACATATCCTGCCAGGGGACATCTGCTCTACAGGGAGTCCCGACAGTTAGAGGTGAGGCCACTACTGCATTCCTGCAACTGAGCTGGCTGTTACAGCCAGGAACTCAGGGAACACCTAAGTGTAAGATAATTTGGCACTCGGTCCACCAGGGCCCCACATATACCCAGGAGCTGGGCAGCACCAGAGCATTCTGTGCCAGAAGAGAGCCGGTCACACAGGGGTGCTGAGACAGACTTGCAGGCACAAAGGAGGGACAAGCACTAGCCAGAGACAGCAGGATCAACTAACACCAGAGATAACCAGATTGCAAAAAGCAAATGTAGGAACATTACTAAAAGAAATCAAGGCAACACTACACAATCTGAACCCAATTCACACACAACAAGTCTTGGATACCCCAACAAGAAAATCAGGATGTGGATTTAAAATGGCAGCTCATGGTGTTGATAGAGGGCTTCAAGAAGGACATTAATAACTCCCTTAAAAAAAACAAACAAACAAAAAAACAAAACAAACAAACAAAAAAAAAACCAGGAGAATATAGGTAAACAGGGAGAGGCCCTTAAAGAACTACAGAAAAACACAATAAAACAGGTGAAGGAATTGAACAAAACTATTCAGGATCTAAAAATGGAAGTAAAACCAATACAGAAATCACAAAGGGAAACAACTCTGGAGACAGAAAACTGAGGAAAGAAGTCAAGAGTCATCAAGAACAGAATACAAGATATGGAAGAGAGATCTCAGGTGCAGGAGATACCATAGAATGCATTGACACAACAGTCAAATAGAATGTAAAATGCAAAAAGCTCCTGACCCAAAATATCCAGGAAATCTAGGACAAAATGAGAAGACCAAAGCTAAGGATTATAGATATAGAAGAGAGTGAAAATTTCCAACTTAAAGGGCCTGTAAATGTTTTCAACAAAATTATAGAAGAAAACTTTCCCAACCTAAAGAAAGAGACGCCCATGATCATACAAGAAGCCTACAGAACTCCAAATAGATTTGATCAGAAAAGTAATTACTCTCATCACATAATAATTAAAACACCAAATGCACTAAAAAAGGAAGAATATTGAAAGCAGTAAGGGAAAAAGGTCAACTAACATATAAAGGTAGACCTATAAGAATTAAACCAAACTTCTGACCAGAGACTTTGTAAGCCAGAAGAGCCTAGGCGGATATCATACTGACCCCAAGGGAACACAAATGCCAACCCAGACTGCTCTACCCAACAAATTTCTCAATTACCATAGATGGAGGAACCAAGGTATTCCATGGCAAAAACAAATTTACACAATGTCTTTTCTACAAATCTAGCCCTTCCAAGGATAATGATGGAAAAGACCAACAAAATGAGGGAAACTACACATTAGAAAAGACAAGAAATTAATCTGCATTCAACAAGCCCAAAAGAAGATAACCACACAAACATAAATATTACATAAAAAATAACAGGAAGCAAGAATCACTATTTCTTAATATCTCTTAACATCAATGGACTCAATTCCCCAAAAAAGGACATAGACTAACAGACTGGACATATAAACAGGACCCAACATTTTGCTGCATATAGGCAATGCATCTCAGCATCATACACAAACACTACCTCAGAGTAAAAGGCTGGAAAACAATTTTCCAAGCAAATGGTCCCAGGAAACAAGCTGGAATAGCCATTCCAATATCCAATAAAATAGACTTTCAGCTAAAAGTCATCAAAAAAGACACAGAAAGACACTTTATACACATCAAAGGAAAAACCTTCCAAGAAGAACTCTCAAGTTTGAACATATATTCACCAAATATAAGGGCAACCTTATTTGTAAAAGAAACTTTAGTAAAGCTTAAAACACACATTGCAACTCACACAATAATTGTGGGTGACTTCAACACCCCACTCTCCTCAATGGGCAGATCAGAGAAACATAAACTAAACAGAGGTACAGTGAAACTAACAGAAGTTTTAGACCAAATGGATTTAATAGCTATGTATAGAACATTTCATCCTAAATCAAAAGAGTATACCTTCTTCTCAGCACCTTATGGTACCTTCTCCAAAATTGACCATGTAATTGGTCAAAAAACAGACCTCAACAGACATAAGGAGTTGGAATTAATTCCATGCCTCCTAACAGATTACTATTGAGTAAGAGTCGTCTTAAACAGCAACAAAAAAAGAAAGCCCACATACACATGGAAGCTGACCAATGCTCTACTCAATGATAACTTGGTCAAGGAAGTAAAAAAGGAAAGAAATCAAAGGCTTTTTAGAATTTAATGGAAATGAAGGCACAACATACCCAAATTTATGGAATACAATGAAAACAGTGCTAAGAGGAAAACTCATAGCTCTGAGTGCCTCCAAAAAGAGCATATACTAGCAGCTTAACAGCATACCTGAAAGCTTTAGAACAGAAAGAAGCTAATACACCCAATAGGAGTAGAAGGCAGGAAATCATCAAATACATGGCTGAAATAAACCAAGTAGAAACAGAAAAAAACTATACAAAGAATCAACAAAACCAGGTGCTGGTTCCTTGAGAAAATCAACAAGACAGATAAACCCTTAACCAGACTAATCAGAGGGCACTGAGACAGTATCCAAATTAACAAAATCAGAAATAAAAAGAGAGATATATCAACAGAAACTGAGGAAATTCAAAACATCATTAGATCCTACTACAAAAGCCACACAACTGGAAAATCTGAATGAAATGGACAATTTCCTAGACAGATACCAAATACCAAAGTTCTCTCAGGATCAGATAGACCACCTAAATTGTCCCATAACCCATAAAGAAATAGAAGTGGTCATTGACAGTCTCCAAAAAAAAAAAAAAAAAAAAAAAAAAAGCACAGAACCAGATGGTTTTAGTGCATAATTCTATCAGACCTTCAAAGAAGACCTAACACCAATACTCTTCAAACTAATCCACAAAATAGAAATAGAAGGAACACTACCCAACTCGTTCTATGAAGCCACAGTTGTGTTGATACCAAAGCCACACAAAGATCCAACAAAGAAAGAGATCTTCAGACCAATTTCCCTTATGAATATCGATACAAAAATACTCAATAAAATTCTTGGCAACCAAATCCAAGAACACACCAAAATGATCATTCACCATGATCAAGTAGGCTATTTCCCAGGGATGCAAAGATGGTTCAATATTCAGAAATCCATCAATGTAATCCACTACATAAACAAACTAAAAGAAAAAAACCCACATAGTCATTTCATTTGATGCTTAAAAAGCATTTGACAAGATTCAGCATCTTTTTTCATTAAAAGTCTTGGAAAGAATAGGAATTCAAGGCCCATATCTAAACATAATAAAAACAATATACAGAAAATCAGTAGCCAACATCAAACTAAATGGAGAGAAACTTGAAGCAATCCCTGTAAAATCAGGGACTAGACAAGACTGCCCTTTCTTTCTCCATATTTATTCAGTATAGTGCTTGAAGTTCTAGTTAGAGCAATTACACAAGAGGAGGTCAAAGGGATACAAATTGGAAAGAAAGAAGTCAAGGAGATTATATGATAGTATACTTAAATGACACAAAAATCTCTACCAGAGAAATCCTACAGCTGATAATCAACTTCAGCAAAGTGGCTGGATATAAAATCAACTCAAGCAAATCAATAGCCTTCATATACTCAAAGGATAAGCAGACTGAGAAAGAAATTAGGGAAAATGACACCCTTTACATTAGTCACAAACAATATAAAGTACCTTGGTGTGATTCTAAACAAAAAGTGAAATATCTATATGACAAGAACTTTAAGTCGGAAGAAAGAAATCGAAGAAGACCTCAGAAGATGGAAAATTTTCCCATACTCATGGATTGGCAGGATTAATATAGTAAAAATGCTATTTTGCCAAAAGCAATATACAGATTCAATGCCATCCCTATCAAAGTCCCAATTAAATTATTCATAGTTAGAAAGAGCAATTCTCAAATTCATCTGGAATAACAAAAACACAGGATAGCTAAAACTATTCTCAACAATAAAAGAACTTCTGTGGGAATCAGTATCCTGGACCTCAAGCAGTACTACAGAGCTATAGTGTTAAAAACGGCATGGTATTGGTACAGTGTGACAGGCAGGAAGCTCAATGGAATAGAATTGAAGACCCAGAAATGAACCCACACTCTTATGATAACTTGATCTTTGACAAAAGAAGTAAAACCATCCACTGGAAAAAAGCCTTTTCAACAAATGGTGTTGGTTCAACTAGAGGTCAGCATGCAGAAGAATGCAAATTGATCCATTCTTATTTCCTTATACTAAGCTCAAGTCCAAGTGTATCAAGGACCACAACATAAAACCAGATACACTGAAACTAATAGAAAAAAAACTGAGGGAGACCCTTGAGCACATGGGTATAGTGGAAAAGTTCCTGAACAGAACACCAATAGCTTATGTTCTAAGATCAAGAATTGACAAATGGGACCTCATAAAATTATAAAGGTTTTTTAAGGCAAAGAACACTGTCAATAGGACAAAATGGAAACCAACGAATTGAGAAAAGATCTTTGCTAACCCTACATCCAACAGAGGGATATATATAATGGATATATATCCATTATATACAAAGAACTCAAGAAGTTAGACTCCAGAGAGCCAAGTAACCCAATACAAAATGGGATACAGAGGTAAAGAAAGAATTTTCACCTGAGGAATATGAAGTGGCTGAGACAAATCTAAGGAAGTGTTCAATAACCTTAGTCATAAGGGAAATGCAAATCAAAACCCTGAGATTTCACCTCACAATATTCAGAATGGCTAAGATCAAAAACCGAGGAGAAAAGAGGTGCTGGAGAGGATGTGGAGAATGAGGAATGCTCCTCTACTGCTGGTAGAATTTCCAGTTCTTACAACCACTCTGGAAATCAGTTTGGCAGTTTCTCAGAAAACTGAGCATGATACTATTGGAGGACCCTGTTATACCACTCCTGGGCATATACCCAGAGGATTCCCCAGTATGTAATAAGGATACATGCTCCACTATGTTCATAGCAGCCTTATTTATAATAGCCAGAAGCTGGAAAGAAGCCAAATGTCCCCCAGTGAAGGAATGGATAAGAAAATGTGTCATATTTACACAATGGAATACTAGTCAGCTATTAAAAACAATGAATTCATGAAATTCTTAGGCAAATGGGTGGAACTGGAAAATATCATCCTAAGTGAGGTAACCCAATCACAAAAGAACACACATGGTATGTACACACTGATAAGTGGATATTAGCCCAGAAGCTCAGAATACCCAAGACATAATTCACATATCAAATGAGGCCCAAGAAGAATGAAGAACAATGTATGCATATTCTGGTCCTTCATAGAAAGGGGAGCAAAACACCAACAAAAGAAGAAACAGAGACAAAATGTGGAGCAGATTCTAAGGGAAAAGGCCATCCAGAGACTACCCCCACCTAGTAATCTCTCCCATATACTGTTACAAAATCCAGACACTATTATTGATGCCCACAAGTACTTGCTGACTTGAGCAGGATATAGCTGTCACCTGGAAGTCTCTGCTAGTGCATGACAAATACAGAGGGGGACACTCTCAGCCAGCCTTTGAACTGAGCACAGGGTCCCCAATGGGGGAGCTAGAGAAAGGACCCAAGGAGCTGAAGGGTTTTGCAGCACCATCGGAGGAACAATGATATGAGCCACCCAGTACTCCCAGAGCTCCCAGGGAAAAAAACCATCAACTAGATAGTACACATGGTGTTACCCATGGCTCCAGGTGCATAGGGAGCAATGGGTGGCCTTGTTGGACATCAAAGGGAGAGAGGCCCCTGGTCCTGGAAAGGCTAGATGCTGCAGTGTAGGAGACTACTAGTACAAGTAAGTGTGAGGGGGTTGATTGGGGAACAGGAGGAGGGGAAATGGCTTATAGGACTTTCTGGAGGGGGTAACCAGGAATGGGAAAACCATTTGAGATATAAATAAAGAATATATGTAACAATAATAATAATAAACTAAAAAAAATTCTCCTAGCTGTCTGATGAGCTAGGACAACATTCACATAGAATCTTGCCCTTTATAGCAAAGTGTATACTGAGATGATTTTTCTTTTTTTAACTTCCTGTAGAGTCAAAGAGGTGAGCAGGGCTAATTGAGCTTGCATTTTTATCCACTCAACTCTGTCTTTTCCTCCACAGATTCACAATATATCAGACCTATTGGAAAGCAATCAATTTAAATTCATAAACCTTGTTGGAGGTTTTCTGTTTGACAGACCAATTACAATTTCTCTTTTCCAAGCCATTTTTTTTTGCAGTGACATTTTGTGGTAAGATCAATATGAGAGCTCCAAGTTCACTGGTCAGCTCCTCCCCCTAGAATATTTTTTGTTTCTAGTTGTTAAGAGTTCATTCCCTGCTAGATAAGCAGCATGACAGCATGGCTATGGAAAAGATCTTGTCTTTTCCAGGAATGTTTGGCTTTATGTGGTATTTATTTGAGAGAGGAAGTTTTGGTATAAAGATGGTCAGTTTCCAGGATCAAGACCCTCTCCATACTTCTTCATGGGAGTCATTTGTTATGCAATTTGTGCCTTGAGTATTCAGGGCTTCTGGACTAATTAATATCCACTTATCAGAGATTGCATTCCATGTGTATTCTTTTGTGATTGGGTTACCACACGTAAGATGATATTTTCCAGATCAAACCATTTGCCTAAAAATTTTGTGAATTCATTGTTTTGTGTATTCCAATGTGTAAATATGCCACATTTTCTGTATCCATTCCTCCTTTGAGGGACATCTGGGTTCTTTCCAGCTTCTGGCTATTATAAATAAGGCTGCTATGAACATAATGGAGCATGTCTCTTTATTGCATGTCGGGGAATCCTTTAGGTATATGCCCAGGAGAGGTATAGCAGGGTCCTCTGGAAGTGTCATGTCCAGTTTTCTGAGGAATCACCAGACTGATTTCCAAAGTGGTTGTACCATCTTACAGCCCCACCAGCAGTGGAGGAGTGTTCCTCTTTCTCCACATCCTTGCCAACACCTGCTGTCTCCTGAGTTTAATCTGGAATAACAAAAAACCCAGGATAGCTAAAACTATTCTCAACAACAAAAGAAATTCTGTGGGATTCACTATCCCTGACTTCAAGCAATACTACAGAGCAATAGTGTTAAAAACTGCATGGTATTGGCACAGTGACAGACAAGTGAACCAATGGAATAGAATTGAAGATACAGAAATGAATCCACACACCTATGGTGACTTGAACTTTGACAAAGGAGCCAAAAATATCCAGTGGAAAAAAGATAGCCTTTTCAACAAATGGTGCTGGTTCAATTGGAGGTCAGCATGCAGAAGAATGCGAATTGATCCATTCTTATCTCCATGTACTAAACTTCACTCCAAGTGGATCAAGGACCTCCCTGTAAAACCAGACACA
Source organism: Apodemus sylvaticus (assembly GCF_947179515.1). Taxonomy (NCBI): domain Eukaryota; kingdom Metazoa; phylum Chordata; class Mammalia; order Rodentia; family Muridae; genus Apodemus; species Apodemus sylvaticus. The sequence continues at coordinate 158,490,308 of NC_067472.1, read as the reverse complement.
CTGAAACTAATAGAAAAGTAACTGGGGAAGACCCTTGAGGACATGGGCACAGGGGAAAAGTTCCTGAACAGATCACTAAAAGCGTATGCTCTAAGATCAAGAATTGACAAATGCGACCTCATAAAATTACAAAGTTTCTGTAAGGCAAAGGACACTGTTAAAAGGACAAAACGGCAACCATTAAATTGGGAAAGGATATTCACCAATGCTACATCTGATAAAGGGCTAATATCCAATATATACAAAGAAGTTAGACCCCAGGGAACCAAATAACCCTATTAAAAATGGGGTACAGATCTAAACAAAGAATTTTCACCTGAAGAAATTTGGATGGCCAAGGGGCAACTTAAGAAGTGTTCAACATTATTAGTCATTAGGGAAATGCAAATCACAACAACCCTGAGATTTCACCTTATACCAGTCAGAATGGCTAAGGTCAAAACCCTATATTTCTTCATATATTGTGAAGGAGAAACCCTTTTTGATGATGCCTTAATAATATAAAGTATCATTAGGAGTCAATTCAGTTATTTTATTGTTACTTTTTCTTTTAGACCAATACTGTTTGGTTTTATCCAAAGTCTCTGTGATATCTGGTGAATCAACAAGTCCAGTAGAATGTCTGTACTGGGGTCTGGGTGGCTTAAGTGACTTCTGTAATTTGGGGTGCCATTATTGCCTCTGAAGTTCTGGATACTGGTATAGACTCTGGGATTCCAGTTACCTGCTTGACCTCTGATACTGCAAGTAGATTCTGTCAGTGCTGCAGGCTGGGATATTGAGCCAAGGGCTGGGGAGATGCTTTTGGTGATTCTGGACTTGTTCTAATGAATCTTAGCAGGAAGTGGGAGGTTTCTTATTGGAGGTTCTGAGTACCAGTGTGCTCTCCCCAGTAAATGAGGTATTTTCGGCTAGACCTGTGGACCAGGGTGTAGAAAACTATTTACTTTTAAAAGGTGATTCCATGTTATTAATGATAACATTTAGTTAGATAGTCACTGAGGGTGAACTTGTTAATGGTATTAATTAGGAAAGAGACAGTTATCACTGCATTTCCAGTGTGTTGCTAACAGGCTAGGCATCCCTACTGTAAGCACAGGGTGCTTGATGTCAAGCATGCAACAGAGTCAAGTTCTCTGCCTACTTCCAACCAACCGATATTTGTGCGCTTTTGAATGTACATCATAAAGGGAATAATGTGGACTGCATCTTTAGAAAATAGAGAAATTTACAAGAATAAGAAATTTCCCTACTATGTTTCTTTTTATTGGCTAATTTCAAAATATTTCATAATCATAATCCTTAACCCAATTGTCAGTGAACAATATCCATTTTCATATATGTGATTTCGGATTTGCAGTGTCTCAGAAGGTCCCTATGCTGTGGTTTGCAGCTGGAGGCACTGCTGTGAATGGTTTTAAAAACTCTAAAAGGCATGGTAGAACGGGAACAAGTGGATCACTAGGGGCAATCTTTGGTTATAATATACCTGGCCCCATCCACTCTGCATGTCCCACTTCTTATCCATCCTCAGTTGAAGAATCTATCTCCCCAGGATTTCCAATAACCATGTTCTGCACATGTTTTGTAACCCATCAGGAACAATCCTGAAAAAAACCATGTACAATGCAAGATTATAGTCCTTCAAGTTGGTGTTGTCCATTATTTTCTAATAAAAATGAGAGAATTATCTAAGGTGGCACACCTTTATGAGAAAAACATTTTATTATTTGCATGCAAGAATTCAACATGAATTTTTTAGTGAAATCAATATTGAAATTATAAAGTATAATTATAAATTATTATATAATTATAAAGTAAATTATATATACTTCAGAAGGAAAACCATTACTGAATGTCCACTGTTTTATATATTTTCAGCAAAAGAACTAAATGTTTTAAGCTCTGTTATAAAGGATTATAATATCATTTCTCTAACAAAATATAGATATATAAACAAAACCATTTAAAATTAACTAACATCTTACTGAAATAAAATTAAATGTCTTCTTTTGGCTGCAGAAGTAATCTTCAAGAATTATTAAATTTTAAAACATATGTAAAAAAGGTGAAATTTGGATAACAATACTGATGGAAATTTAACTCTAAATTCATCTACTCTATTTTCAATCAGTGTTTCCGCCATCATTTCTTCAGGGGGAGGGAAGAGGGCTTATGGGACTTTTGGGGAGGGGGGCCCAGGAAAGCGAAACTCACTTGAAATGTAAATAAAGAATAAATATATTGAATAAAAAGCAATAAAAAATAATGAATGCCTATGAGTCTTACCCTATGTTAGACAATGCACACTCTCTGTAAATAAAAAAAGAAGTGAGTTTTCTTTTAAAACCTGACTCCATGTATAAGAATGAGCTATATAAAGAACTTTCCCAATTATATTTCTCAATTATAACTAAAACATACTTTGTAAATATTGTTGGATGAGATTTTTGTCAGATTAATTAATTGATTAATATGTGAACATTAGGTGTTTGCTTGCTTCTTGTGCATTTCAGCAGCATTTCTGCATCAGTTAGGATCATGGGGATAAGGAGCTTTAGGCACAGAGGAAAGAAACAAGCCATCAGCAGGGAGAGCTATATGCTTCAAAAAAAATTCCTCCACATCAAAACCACTTTGGTATCTAGTTGTGAAATTCTGCTGTGATTAAATCTCAGCCTACTTGGGAAGCTAGTTTCTGATCTTGGATTCCTGGATTAACAGTGAAATAGAATGCTTCTGCACAAGCAAATCACAGTCCAGTGTGGCTTTGTTGACATATGTGTGCACCCTGGCTGGGCATGTGCTATAGCAGGATTTTTGTACATGTTGGAGGCACAGTGATGAGGCTGCTACTAAGTCACACATTGTGGGCTTTGCTTAGAGATGCTCTGTGGTTCTGTGTAGAGTGTTGGTGATGGCTCAGCTCACTTAAGTAGCATCTATCAGGAATTTGGTTAATGTATTAAACACACACACACACACACAGAGAGAGAGAGAGAAAGAGAGAGAGAGAGAGAGAGAGAGAGAGAGAGAGAGAGAGAGAGAGAAAGAGAGAGAGAGAGGGACTGGGTAGGAGGGAGCAAAATATCTTTAATTCAACAATGAGGAAGCTTATGTTTCCACAAATGGGATAATGCACTGTCTCTGCTTTTGACCATACCTTCTATTCCAGTAATATTCTACAAAGATCAGGTTGGCCTGGAATTCATGGAGATTCACCTATTTCTGCTTCTCAAATACTGGTATTAAAGCTGTTAAACACCACATCTGGCTAATCTAGGGATTTTAAGTCAGTATGTACATGCATATAATAGGAGATTCAATATATTATAGTAAGAAATCTCAGGTATGTTTAGAGTTTCTGAAATTCTAACATCCAACATCTGATAAGATTTATTAAATAAGTAACATTTTACACAATAAAACCTAACAGATTATACTAAATGTTGGTTGCATGTTCTCTATGAAATATCATTTTTTTCTTTTCTTTTTTTATTCGATATATTTTTTATTTACATTTCAAACAATTTCCCCTTTTCTGCCCCCCCCACTCCCCGAAAGTCACATAAGTCTCCTTACCTCCCCCTGTTCTCCCACCCACCCCTTCCCACTTCCCTGTTCTGGTTTTGCCTTATACTGCTACACTGAGTCTTTCCAGAACCAGGGGCCACTCCTCCGTTCTTCTTGTACCTCATTTGATGTGTGGATTATGTTTTGGGTATTCCAGTTTTCCAGGCTAATATCCACTTATTAGTGAGTGCATACCATGATTGATCTTTTGAGACTGGGTTACCTCACTTAGTATGATGTTCTCCAGCTCCATCCATTTGCCTAAGAATTTCATGAATTCATTGTTTCTAATGGCTGAATAGTACTCCATTGCGTAGATATACCACATTTTTTGCATCCATTCTTCTGATGAGGGATACCTGGGTTCTTTCCAGCTTCTGGCTATTATAAATAGTGCTGCTATGAATGAAGTGGAGCATATATCCTTATTACATGCTGGAGAATCCTCTGGGTATATGCTCAGGAGTGGTATAGCAGGATCTTTCGGAAGTGACATGCCCAGTTTTCTGAGGAACCACCAGACTGATTTCCAGAGTGACTGTACCAATTTGCAACCCCACCAGCAGTGGAGGAGTGCTCCTCTTTCTCCACATCCTCGTCAACACCTGCTGTCTCCTGAGTTTTTAATCTTAGCCATTCTGACTGGTGTAAGGTGAAATCTCAGGGTTGTTTTGATTTGCATTTCCCTGGTGACTAATGAAGTTGAGCATTTTTTAAGATATTTCTCTGCCATCCTAAGTTCTTCAGGTGAGAATTCTTTGCTTAACTCTGTACCCCCTTTTTAATAGGGTTACAAAGATATTTCTCTGCCATCCTAAGTTCTTCAGGTGAGAATTCTTTGCTTAACTCTGTACCCCCTTTTTAATAAGGTTATTTGGTTTTCTGGGGTCTAACTTTTTGAATTCTTTGTATATATTGGATATTAGCCCTCTATCTGATGTAGGGTTGGTGAAGATCTTTTCCCAATTTGTTGGTTGCCGATTTGTCCTCTTGATGGTGTCCTTTGCCTTACAGAAACTTTGTAATTTTATGAGGTCCCATTTGTCAATTCTTGATCTTAGAGCATAAGCAAAGTACATAGTACTTTCCCCCTGTACTGATGTCCTCAAGGGTCTTCCCCAGTTTCTTTTCTATTAACATCAGAGTGTCTGGCTTTATGTGGAGGTCCTTGATCCATTTGGATTTGAGCTTAGTACAAGGAGACAAGGATGGATCAATTCGCATTCTTCTGCATGCTGACCTCCAGTTGAACCAGCACCATTTGTTGAAAAGGCTATCTTTTTTCCATTGGATGTTTTCAGCCCCTTTGTCGAGGATCAAGTGGCCATAGGTGTGTGGGTTCATTTCTGGATCTTCAATCCTGTTCCATTGATCCTCCTGCCTGTCACTGTACCAATACCATGCAGTTTTTAACACTATTGCTTGGTAGTATTGCTTGAGGTCATAGATACTAATTCCCCCAGAATTTCTTTTGTTGTTGAGAATAGTTTTAGCTATCCTAGGTTTTTTGTTATTCCAGATGAATTTGATAATTGCTCTTTTTAACCCTATGAAGAATTGAGTTGGGATTTTAATGGGTATTGCATTGAATCTGTATATTGCTTTTGGCAAAATGGCCATTTTAACTATATTAATCCTGTACTTGAGGTACTAGCTCGGGCAATTAGACAACATAAGGAGGTCAAAGGGATACAAATTGGAAAGGAAGAAGTCAAACTATCATTATTTGCAGATGATATAATAGTCTACCCAAGTGACCCAAAAAACTCCACTAGAGAACTCCTACAGCTGACAAACAACTTCAACAAAGTGGCAGGTTATAAAATCAACTCAAGCAACAAAGGATAAGCAGGCTGAGAAAGAAATTAGGGAAATGACACCCTTCAAAATAGCCACAAACAGTATAAAGTACCTTGGGGTGACTCTTACCAAACATGTGAAAAATCTGTATGACAAGAACTTCAAGACTCTGAAGAAGGAAATAGAAGAAGACCTCAAAAAAATGGAAAAACCTCCCATGCTCATGGATCAGCAGGATTAATATAGTTAATGTCCAATATCTAACTTCATTTCTTTTTTTTCATATAAAAAATATTTTATTAAAATCATCTCTGTCATCAACTGTTTAGAGATTATTTATTAAATTTTAGAAAAATGGTCAGGCTACAGGCCTGATTCTTGAAGGCGGAATGTCAGAAGAAGGTAGCAGAGTACAGTATCTGGTGCTGCTTTAGCCTTGGCAATGCACAGCCCATTCTTACTGGTCCTAGATTGGGATTTACAGCTACCAAAGCTTCAACCCCAAACCCAGCTCCCAAACCTTTTTGTGGAACTTTGCCATTAAACAGAGTATGTTTACTTACTCAACTACAGTTTTGAAATACTGTCCAGCAAAGCATCTTTGTTCATAAATGTTCTTTTTCAAAATAGACAGACCTGTAGCCAGGGCTGGAGGTACCTAGCTCCTTTCTTCCCACAAAGCTTCATGTATCCCAGGCTGGCCCCAAACTCCTTTTGTAGCTGAGGATGATCACGAACTTTCATTCCTCGGGGGTTCTAGGTTGCAGCTGAACATCCCCATGTCCCATCCATTTGGAGAGTGCTGGAGAGGTAGAGGCTTTGAGGTTGGAATCACTTGCAGACCAGATGGAAGGTCTGAGCTTTACCCTTCCATTGGAGAGTTTGTTGGATGTTCTGTAACAAAGACCATCCAGTCACGTGAGAGCTGTGTGTGCTTCTTGGACAGGCTGACTCTGGAAATCAGTCTGGCGGTTCCTCCGAAAACTGGGCACCTCACTTCCAGAAGATCCTGCTATACCACTCCTGGGCATATAACCAGAGGATTCCCCACCATGTAATAAGGATACATGCTCTACTATGTTCATAGCAGCCCTATTTATAATTGCCAGATGCTGGAAAGAACCCAGGTATCCCTCAACAGAAGAGTGGATGCAAAAAATGTGGTATATCTACACAATGGAGTACTATTCAGCCATTAGAAACAATGAATTCATGAAATTCTTAGGCAAATGGATGGAGCTAGAGAACATCATACTAAGTGAGGTAACCCAGACTCAAAAGGTGAATCATGGTATGCACTCACTAATAAGTGGTTATTAACCTAGAAAACTGGAATACCCAAAACATAAGCCACACATCAAATGAGGTACAAGAAGAAAGGAGGAGTGGTCCCTGGTTCTGGAAAGACTCAGTGAAACAGTATTCGGCAAAACCAGAACGGGGAACTGGGAAGGGGTGGGAGGGAGGACAGGGGAAGAGAAGGGGGCTTACAGGACTTTCGGGGAGTGGGGGGGGGCTAGAAAAGGGGAAAAAAAGAAAAGAAAAAAAGTAGAGTCAGAGGAAAAATGGCCCAATTGAATGAGTAGGCAAGATGAGGTAGATTAAAATATTCCAGATTTTACCATTTCCCAGGGCCCCCAGGAAGAGTCAGAAAAAAATTAAGTCATGGAACAGCCTAACTTCATTTCTGACATAGCAGATAATGTTAAACATTCATTGACTAAATGTGCCGTGTACATTTTATTTCATTATATGAACGTAATGTATGTTTCTGCCTGCTATTCCAAGAATAGTCCATATCCCCAAGAGCAGAAAATACTCTTTATTTGCTGTTTATAGCCAATGGGTATTGCTTATTCTAATTTTCTAAAAATGAGCTACAATTATTTTAAAATATTTTTGCATATCACTACCTTCCATGTTTTGTTTTTACATTGGTTAACAAAAAGCAATTTAAGAAATATGTGTTACCTCATTATTAATAGTTATATATATAATACTTAAAGCTTTAAAAGTGTCACTTATGCTAATTTCATGGCTGCTTTGATTGACAGAACATGAAATAAAGAACAACTAGTTCCTCCTCTAGGTCACAGACAGCTCAACAGGGACTGATGAGACTGCTCATCTCTAGGTGTCTGAAGACCTGTAAACCTCAAGTTCCTTTCCATTCTACTTTTTTCCCATAACACAATCTAGTATGTTATCTACTGGAAATATCAAATGCATGAACATCCATCAATGCACTCCCAAGATTTTTTTTATTGGATATATTCTTTATTTACATTTCAAATGTTATCCCCTTTCCCAGTATTCCCACCTCCTGGAAAGCCCCTATCCCATCCTCCCTTCCCCTGCTTCTATGAGGGTGTATCTCCACCTACCTCCCTGCCCTCAGTTCCCCTTCACTGGAGCGTCTATTGAGCCTTCATAGGACCAAGGGCCTCTTCTCCCATTTATGACCGACAAGGCAATCCTCTGCTACATATGCAGCTGGAGACATGTATACTCTTGGTTGATATCTTAGTCCCTGGGAGCTCTGGGAGGGGGTTGATTGGTTGATATTGTTGTTCTTCCTATGAGGTTGTGAACCTTCAGCTTTATTAGTCCTTTCTTTAACCTCTGAACCCCATGCTCAATCCAGTGGTTGGCTGTGAGCATCTGCCTCTGTATTTGCTAGGATTTGGCAGAACCTCTCAGGAGACAGCTATATCAGGTTCTTCTCAGAAAGGATTTCTTGGCATCCACAATAGTGTCAGGGTTTGGTGACTGTATAAGGGATGAATCCCCAGGAGGGACAGTCTCTGGATGGCCTTTCAGAAATTATCATCCTATCCTAAGTGAGGTAACCCAAGTCTCTTTTCTTCCTTTCTGACTAGAATGTGTCAAGGGGAGAGGCACTAGGTTCACAATTCAATTCAGTGTGCATATATGATACTGGTAAATTACTGTTCACAAATATTGGGATGTGTGGATTTCCCTGAAAGTATTTCCAAAAAAAGTTCTGGAATTGTTACTGATGCTAAAAAAAAAATTAACGTATTTTATTGATATATGTGTGTACAATTTAAATTCTTTACCCCTCTTCTTAAATGTGCTAAGGGGAATGTGATATTCCAATGTTTCTCTGTAAATATTTTTCATGAAATGTTAAGATCTTTGTAGTGCAATGCTTTATACTTAACTCCAGCCTTTGTTGCATAAAACTTCTTATTTAAGTAACTCATTTAATGCAAGAGAACTTTCTTCTCCCACCCTACTTCTGTGAAAGACTACATAGAAACATGAGAGGTTCAAATTACTTCCTCATAGGGAGAAAGGCTCATTCATTTCTGCTAGTCTCAGGAAGGTTTTGCCTCGATATCCCCTTAAGTCTTTAACTGAATATTTGTAAAGAACACCAACTCAATGAATATATCTATCTGCTGTTCAGAGAAAACTCTGAATCCCTGAGAGCTGAAAATACTATTTATTTTCTTCAGATAGCCAAAGGCTATGAAGAACCATGAGTATCCAGAAAGAGAAATAGATTCATAGGCAGTTGCCCAGGTGCTCGGCAAGTTCAAGCACAATCTGTGAAGCACCATAACTGTGCTGAGTCCTTTCCAAGGACCTAATTACCACTTCACTTTACTTAAAAACTGTCTCATCTTCGTGTAAATGAGCTGTGTCATCTGTTCTCTTTACTCCTATAGAGGTTTTATACTCTTGTTAGTCTGTAGACTAAAACTGAACTGCAAAACATTGACGTTTATCAGTAATAATAATCTCTCATGGGCATTTACACACATTTCCTCAAACAGTGATTACAGAAAGCTCATTTGAATAATTCCCTCGTGCAGTGTATAAGGGATGAATGCTTCTTTCATGTTATTAGGCTGTGAGTCCCTCTCAAAGATGGAACAGCATAAATACATAGTATTCAGTGCAGGTCCTCAAAACTAATGACAAAAGGAGACATTCTGCCAGTCTTGAGAAAGATCATTCTGGAGTCAAAGAACAGAAAATAGACTGGTGAGCATGAAATTTTATACTACCTAGAATGCCTCTTCCTCTGAAAACATCTGAAGATATTATTCCTGAAAACAAAATTGAAAGATGCACAGTTGAATGAGGAGGGAAAAGAAATTATTAGAAAGGTGAAGGAAAAAGATTAGTTAGAAAGGGACAAGGTCATCAGGCTGCCTAGAGTTGCTAGTTCACTCTGCATGTGCATGCATATATGTGAATTTGTATGTAAACATGTGAATGTGTATATATGGGCATGTATATGCATGTAGTATATGTGAATTTGTATTTGCATGTATTTATGTGTGCACATGCATGTAATTGTTTATGTTTATGTGTATATGTATGCATGCATTGCACACATGTGTGAATTTATATGTGTATGTATGTGCATGTGTCTTTAGATGTGAATTTGTATGTGTGTGCATCTGTGGGTATGTAATTTATATATGTATTTTGTGTGTATGTGTGTATTTGTTTTCATGTTTATGCATGTGTGTTTATGTATATGTGTGTTTCACAAATATACATAATATGTATGTGTGTATATATGTATATGCATGCATTTGTGTGTGTGCTCAGTATAGATCATGTATGTATATATTTTAAATGCATGTATATATGCATATTTGTGCATTTAAAATGTATGAGTTATATACATGTATATTGTTCAGTATATGCCTATTTATGCATGTGTATGCATGTATTTACACATGTGTATGTGTATATATTTTTGTATGTATATATGTGTTTATATACTTGTGTATATAAACTTATGAATATGCATTTGTGTGTGTTCATGGGTAATTTTGCATATGTATTTGTGTGCCTGTTGTACATTTCAATCTATATAATTGAAAACATACAAATTCACAAAGGGTAAACAGATGAAACACAAGCAAGTTAATAATGTAGGAAGAAAAGATCCATGAGAAGAAGACAGCATGATTATTGAGAGGAATAATTATGGAGAGGATAATGGCATTGTCTTCAGGGTGGGTTTTGGAATCTTTATCAGCTCAACCTTGATATGAGCAATGTCAGACTAAAGACATTGCCACCTGCAGTGTATGACTGAGTGGATGGTGCCTTGTGCCAAATAGAACAATAAAAATGAGTTCTAAATATACACATTACTTATTAATCACCTATAAATTAATATTTGTTTAAAAATCTGCAAGATTTTGGCTTAGAGTTTGAGCACTTACATGCTATGCTAACTGGCACTATCAAGAACTAATAGTTTTGCTTTCTCCATTTCCTGTGTTGCTCATTGCTGTATATACAACTGGTCTTTCCAACCCACAGATGTATAGAGAATTCAAACTAGTATCCTGTAGAGTTGGAGCTAAAGTATTCTTACATAATTATCTTCTCATTGGGAAAAATCATTCATTCATTAAGTATCATTATTCCCTTAGTAGTTTATTAATTACTAAGTGAAAATTGTATGGTTTTAAATTATGCAAATTGTCCTAGAAGAGGAAATACGCTTTAAGCACAGTAAGTTATGAATACTTAAATTGCTATAGCCTTTCACCATAATAAAACAATTAAAATTTAAATTAAAGCACAATGAAATGAGAATCCAGTCTCATATGCATAATGCAAACTAATCCAATGTATCTATTTGTAAATAAGAGTAAGATTCATAACTGGGCTAACATTTGGCAAAAATTAAATTTTAAAAGCCCTATCTAATATATAAAGAAAAAGACAAAAAGAAATGCCTGGTTACTTACCTCACTAAAGTTTTCACAAATCATATAACGAATGCAATAAAGAAAATAATTACATATATGTCATTTTAGGGTAAAATCAAGTAAACATATAGGACATAATACCTAATGATCATTTTTAACAAGATGAAGAGTAAATGTAAGTTTTCATGTAGGAAAATTTTACATTATTAGACATTTGCACACACCAGAAAAATGTCTATGTAGGACTATGTTTCTAGATTAGGGGAATTCACTTGCTTTGCTGTATTGGAGGAAGGTATAGCGGTGATGGAGTTAAGAACAAATAGCTGACCAATTAGCTGGTGGTATCTAAAAAGGTTCTATGAGGTTCTCAGAAAAAAACAGGGTTTCTCAGTCATGTCCAAATCCTCTCAAACATAAAGTTCGACAATTCAATATAGGAAACACCAGCATGTTCCTCAATTTGCTATTACACCTTGTTTCCATAAGGTATAGAACCATTGTGTTTTATCTCCTTTGATCAAAACTGCATATGATCTGGAAATGATTCTTACATCAGGGATAAGAAAAAAAAAGTACTATGTGCTTTTTCTTTTTAATCTCAGGTAAAATAAGTCTCTTCTTCCTGGAAGTGTACTTTGATACAATTTTAGCCAGGAAAATTCACTAGTCAAAGACTTTATAGCTACAGGTCCCAATATAAATGCAGAAAATTGAAAGAAGAAATAGAAAAGTACATTCACAAGTCACAATTGCAATTCATGTAGAATAAGGTCTTTTTGTTTGTTTTGTTTTGTTTGTGAGGCATTTTATTTATTTATTTATTTATTTTAAATTTTCTATATTCTTTGTTTACATTCTGAATGCTTTCCCCTTTCCCGGTTTCCCCCTCCCCATCAGTCTCATAAGCCCTCTTCCCTCCCCTCTCACCCCTTCCTTCCCAATCACCCTCCTCCCATTTCCCTGTCCTGGTATTCCCCTACAATGCTGGATCATCTCTTTTCAGAACCAGGGCCCTCTCTTTCCCTCTTCTTGGGTATCATTTGTTATGCTAACTGTGTCTTGAGAATTCAGAGCTTCTGGGCTAATTAATATCCACTTACCAGTGATTACATTTCATGTGTATTCTTTTGTGATTGGGTTACCTCACTTAGGATGATATTTTCCAGTTCCAACCATTTGCCTAAGAATTTCATGAATTCATTGTTTTTAGTTGCTGAGTAGTACTCCATTGTGTATATATACCACATTTTCTGTATTCATTCCTCCAATGAGGGACATCTGGGTTCTTTCCAGCTTCTGGCTATTATAAGTAAGGCTGCTATGAACATCATGGAGCATGTGTCCTTATTGCATGCTGGGGAATCCTCTGGGTATATGCCCAGGAGAGGTTTTTAAATTAGATATTTTTAAATTAGATAAATTAAATTTAATTGGATACTTTTTAAACTTTTTTTAATTCGATATATTTTTTATTTACATTTCAAATGATTTCCCCCTTTCTAGCCCCCCACTTCCCGAAAGTCCCATAAGCCCCCTTCTCTCCCCCTGTCCTCCCACCCACCCTTCCCACTTCCCCATTCTGGTTTTGCCCTATACTGCTTCACTGAGTCTTTCCAGAACAAGGGGCCACTCCTCCCTTCTTCTTGTACCTCATTTGATGTGTGGATTATGTTTTGGGTATTCCAGTTTTCTAGCTTAGTATCCACTTATTAGTGAGTGCATACCATGCTTCACCTTTTGAGTCTGGGTTACCTCACTTAGTATGATATACTCTAGCTCCATCCATTTGCCTAAGAATTTCATGAATTCATTGTTTCTAATGGCTGAATAGTACTCCATTGCGTAGATATACCACATTTTTTGCATCCACTCTTCTGTTGAGTGATACCTGGGTTCTTTCCAGCTTCTGGCAATTATAACTAGGGCTGCTATGAACATAGTAGAGCATGTATCTTTATTACATGGTGGGGAATCCTCTGGGTATATGCCCAGGAGTGGTATAGCAGGATCTTCTGGAAGTGAGGTGCCCAGTATTCGAAGGAACCGCCAGACTGATTTCCAGAGTGGTTGTACCAATTTGCAACCCCACCAGCAGTGAAGGAGTGTTCCTCTTTCTCCACATCCTCACCAACACCTGCTGTCTCCTGAATTTTTAATCTTAGCCATTCTGACTGGTGTAAGGTGAAATCTCAGGGTTGTTTTGATTTGCATTTCCCTAATGACTAATGAAGTTGAGCATTTTTTAAGATGCTTCTCCGCCATCCGAAGTTCTTCAGGTGAGAATTCTTTGTTTAACTCTGTACCCCATTTTTTAATAGGGTTGTTTGGTTTTCTGGAGTCTAACTTCTAGAGTTCTTTATATGTGTTGGATATTAGCCCTCTATCTGATGTAGGATTGGTGAAGATCTTTTCCCAATTTCTTGGTTGCCGATTTGTCCTTTTGATGGTGTCCTTTGCCTTACAGAAACTTTGTAATTTTATGAGGTCCTATTTGTCAATTCTTGATCTTAGAGCATATGCTATTGGTGTTCTGTTCAGAAACTTTCTCCCTGTACCGATGTCCTCAAGGGTCTTCCCCAGTTTCTTTTCTATTAGCTTCAGAGTGTCTGGCTTTATGTGGAGGTCCTTGATCCATTTGGGATATTTTTAAATTAGATATATTCTTTATTTACATTTCAAATGATTTCCCCTTTCCTCGTCCACCCCCTCCCCCCCATAGTCTCATAAGCCATTTCCCCTCCCCCTGTTCCCTAATCAACCCCCTCCCACTTCCCTGTCTTGCTATTCCCCTACACTGCTGCATCTAGCCTTTCCTGGATGAGGGGCCTCTCCTCCCTTTGATGTCCAACAAGGCCATCCTCTACTGCCTATGCATCTGGAGAATGGGTAACACCATGTGTACTATCTGGTTGATGTTTTTGTCCCTGAGAGCTCTGTGAGTTCTGTTTGGCTCATATCATTGTTTCTCCTATGGCGCTGATAACCCCTTTAGGTCCTTGGGTTCTTTCTCCAGTTCCCCCATTGGGGACCCTGTTCTCAGTTCAAAGGCTGGCTGAGAGTGTCCCCCTCTGTATTTGTCATGCACTAGCAGAACCTCCCAGGTGAAAGCTATAGCTGGCTCAAGTACTTTTGGGAATCAATAGTAGTGTCTGGGTTGTATCACTGTATATGGGATGGATCTCTAGGTGGGGTAGTCTCTGGGACTCTTTCTCTCAGACTCTGCTCCATATTTTTTCTCTGTATCTCCTTCTGTGGGTATTTTGTTGTCTCTTCTAAGAAGGACCAGAGTATCTATACTTTGTTCTTCCTTCTCCTGGGAATCATTTGATATGTGAATTAGGTCTTGGGTGTTCCAAATTTCTGGGCTAAAATCCACTTATCAGTGAGTGAATACCATGGATGTTCTTTTGTGATTGGGTTACCTCACTTAAGATGATATTTTTTCAGTTAAACCTATTTTCCTAAGAATATCATGAATTCATTGTTTTTAATAGCTGATTAGTAATCCATTGTGCAAATGTACCACTTTTTCTGTATCTATTCCTTCGTTGAGGGATATATGGGTTCTTTCCAGCTTCTGACTATTATAAATAGGTCTGCTATGAACATAGTGGAGCATGTGTCATTATTACATGATAGGGAATCCTCTGGGAATATGCTCAGGAGTGATATAACAGGATCCTCCAGTAGTATCATACCCAGATTTCTTAGAAAACACCAGACTAATTTCCAGAGTGGTTGTACCAGCTTGCAATCCTACCAGCAGTAGAGGAGCATTCCTTTCTCCACATCCTCACCAGCACCTGCTGTCTCCTGAGTTTTTGATCTTAGCCATTCTGACTGGTGTGAGGTGAAATCTCAGGGTTGATTTGATTTTCATTTCCCTGAAGACTAAAGAAGTTGAAAAATTCTTTAGGTGATTCTCAGTTATTCTATATTCCTCAGGTGAAAATTCTTTGTATTGTTTTTACCCCATTTTTTAATAGGGGTATTTCGCTCTCTGGAGTCTACCTTCTTGAGTTCTTGATATATATTGGATATTAGCTCTAGGTCTGATGTAGGGTGGGTAAAGATCTTTTCCCAATTTGTTGGTTGCCATTTTGTCCTATTGAGAGTGTCTTTTACCTTACAGAAACTTTGTGATTTTATGAGGTCCCATTTGTCAATTTTTGATCTTAGAGCATAATCTATTGGTGTTCTGTTCAGGAAAATTTCCCCTGTGCCCATGTGCTCAAGGATCTTCCCCTGTTTCTTTTCTATTAGTTTCAGTTTCTCTGGTTTTATGTGGAGGTCCTTGATACACTTGGCCTTGACCTTAGTATAAGGAGATAAAAATGGATTGATTTGCATTCTTCTGAATGTTAGCCACCAATTGAAACAGCACCATTTGTTGAAAAGTCTATATTTTTCCACTGGATGGTTTTAGATCCTTTGTCAAAGATCAAGTGACAATAGGTGTATGGATTCATTTCTGGGTCTTCCATTCTATTCCATTGATCTACCTCTCTGTCACTGTACCAATTCCATGCACTTTTTAACACTAATGCTCTGGAGTATTGATTGAAGTCTGGGATACTGATTCCCTGAGAAGTTCTTTTAAACTGTTGAGAATAGTTTGGACTATCCTGGTTTTTTTGTTATTCCAGATGAATTTGAGAATTGCTCCTTCTAACTCTATGAAGAATTGAGTTGGGATTTTGATGGGAATTGCATTGAATCTGTAGATTGCTTTGGCAAGGTGGCAATTTTTACTATATCAGTTCTCTCAATACATGAGCATGGGAGATCTTTCCATCTTCTGATGTCTTCTTGGATTTCTTTCTTCAAAGAAATCACTTGTTTGTTTAGAGTCACACCAAGATACTTTACATTGATTGTGACTATTGTGAAGGGTGTTGTTCTATAATTTCTTTCTCAGCCTGTTTATCTTTTGAGTATAGGAAGGCTACTGATTTGTTTGAGTTAATTTTATATTCAGCCACTTTCCTGAAGTTGTTTATCAGCTTTTGTAGTTCTGTGATGGAGGTTTTGGGTCACTTAAGTGACCCAAATAGTGATAATTTAACTTCTTCCTTTCTAATCTGTACCCCTTTGACCTCCTTTCGTTTTCTAATTGCTCTTGCTAGAACTTCAAGTACTATATTGAATAAATATGGAGAGTGAGGAGGCAGCCTTGTGTAGTTACTAATTTTAGTGGGATTGGTTCAGATTTCTCTCCATTTAGTTTGATGTTGGCTACTGGTTTGCTGTATATTGCTTTTGCAATGTTTTGCTATGGGCCTTGAATTCCCGATCTCTCCAAGACTTTTAACATGAAAGGATGCTGAGTTATGTCAAATGCCTTTTCAGAATCTAATGAAATTATCATGTGGTTTTTTTTTCTTTGAGTTTTTTATGTAGTGGATGACATTGATGGATTTCTGTATATTGAACCATCCCTGCATCCCTGGGATGAAGCCGATTTGATCATGGTGAATGATCGCTTTGATGTGTTCTTGGATTTAGTTGGCAAGAATTTTATTGAGTATTTTTGCATCAATATTCATAAGGGAAATTGGTCTGAAGTTCTCTTTCTTTGTTGAATCTTTGTGTTGGTTTTTGTATCAGCATAATTATGGCTTCATAGAATGAGTTGGGTAGTGTTCCTTCTGGTTCTATTTTGTGGAATAGTTTGAAGGGTATTAGTGTTAGGTACTCTTTGAAGATCTGCTAGAATTCTGTACTAAAACCACCTGGCCCTGTCCGTTTTTGGTTGGGAGACATTCAATGAATGCTTCAATTTCTTTAGGGGTTATGGGACTATTTCAGTGATCTATCTGATCCTGATAGAACTTTGGTGTTTTGTATCTGTCTAGGAAATTGTCCATTTCATTCAGAATTTCCAGTTCTTTTGAATATAAGCTTTTGTAGTAGGATCTAATGATTTTTTTGAATTTCCTCTGTTTCTGTTATTATATCTCCCTTTTCATTTCTGATTTTGTTAATTTGGATACTGCCTCAGTGTCCTCTGGTTAGTCTGGCTAAGGGTTAATATATCTTGTTGATTTTCTCAGTGAACCAGCTCCTGGTTTTCTTGATTCTTTTTATAGTTCTTTCTGTTTATACTTGGTTGATTTCAGGCCTGAGTTTGATGATTTCCTGCCTCCCTCTACTCCTCTTGAGTGTATTAGCTTCTTTCTTTCTTTAAAGCTTTCAGGTGTGCTGTTCAGGTGATAGTGTATGCTCTCTCCAGCTTCTTTTTGGAGGCACTCAGAGCTATGAGTTTTCCTCTTAGCACTGCTTTCCTTGTGTCCCATAAATATGTGTATGTTGTGCCTTCATTTTCATTAAATTCTAAAAAGTCTTTAATTTCTTTATTTCTTTCTTGACCAAGGTATCATTGAGTAGAGCATTGTTCAGCTTTTATATGTATGTGGGATTTCTGGTGTTTTTGTTACTATTGAAGACCAACTCTTACTCCATAGTGATCTGATAGGAAGCATGGGATTAGTTTGATCTTCTTATATCTTTTGAGTTCTCTTTTGTGACCAATTATATGGTCAGCTTTGGAAAAGGTACCATGAGGTGCTGAGAATAAGTTATATTCATTTGATTTAGGATGAAATGTTCTATAGATATCTGTTAAATCCATTTGGTCCAAAACTTTTGTTAGTTTCATTCTATCTCTATGTTGTTTGTGTTTCCCTGATCTGTTCATTGAGGAGAGTGGGGTGTTGAAATCACCCAAAATTATTATGTGAAGTACAATGTGTGCTTTAAGCTTTAGTAAAGTTTCTTTTATGAATGAGAGTGCCCATGTATTTGGAGCATAGATGTCCGAACAAAGAGTTCTTCTTGGTAGATTTTTACTTTGATGAATATAAACGGTCCTTCTGTTTCTTTTTTGATGACTTTTGGTTGGAAGTCTATTTTATTGGATAGTAGAATAACTACTACAGCTTGTTCCTGGGACCATTTGCTCGGAAAATTGTTTTCCAGCCCTTTACTCTGGGGTAGTGTTTGTCTTTGATGGTGAGATGCATTTCGTGTATGCAGCAAATTTTGAGTCCTGTTTATGTATCCAGTCTGTTCATCTATGTCTTTTATTGGGGAATCGAGTGCATTGATGTTAAGAGATATTAAGGATTATTGCTTCCTGTTATTTTGATGTAATTTTTATGTTTTTATGGTTCTCTTCTTTTGGGTTTGTTAAAAGAAGATTAATTTCTTGCTTTTTCTACTGTGTAGTTTCCATCCTTTTGTTGGTGTTTTCCAGTCATTATCCTTTGAAGGCTTGATTTGTGGAAAGATATTGTATAAATTTGGTTTTGTCGTGGAATACCTTGGTTTCTCCATCTATTTAAGGGATTTTCTGGGTAGAGCAGCCTAGGTTATCATTTGTGTCCCCTTAATGTCTGTATGACATCTGCCCAGGCTCTTCTGTCTTTCATGTTCTCTGTTGAGAAGTCTGGTGTAATTGTGGTAGGTCTACCTTTGTATGTTACTTGAACTTTTTCCCTTACTGCTCTTAATATTCTTTCTTTTTTAGGCATTTGGGACTTTAATTATTATGTGATGGGAGAAATTTCTTTTCTGGTTAAATCTATTTGGGGTTCTGTAAGCTTCTTATATGTTCATGGGCCCCTCTGTCTTTAAGTTAGGGAAGTTTTCTTCTATAATTTTGTTGAAGACATTTACTGGCCCTTTAAGATGGAAATCTTAGCTTTCTTCTATACCTATAATCCTTATGTTTGGTCTTCTCATTTTGTCCTAAGTTTCCTGGATGTTTTGGGTCAGGAGCTTTTTACATTTGCATTTTCTTTGACTGTTGTGTCAATGCTTTCTATGGTATCTTCTGCATCTGAGATTCTCTCTTCTATCTCTTGTATTCTGTTGTTGACGCTTGCATCCAAGACTCTTGACTTCTATCCTAGGTTTTCTATGTCCAGAGTTGTTTGCCTTTGTGATTTCTTTATTGTTTCTACCTCCATTTTTAGATCTTAGATGGTTTTGTTCAATTCCTTCACCTCTTTTCTTGTTTTTTTTTCCTGTATTCAGCATCATGAGCAGAAATTTTAAATCCAAATCTTGTTTTACTGGTGTGTTGGGGTATCCAGGACTTGCTGTTATGGGCAAATTGTGTTTGAATGGTGCCATGTTACAATGATTTCTGTTAGAAACATTCCCACATTATTATGTTAGTTCTGTTCTTATGTTTGCCTTTTGCCATCTGCTTATCTCTGGTTTCTCTGGCTGGTGCCTGTCCCTCCTGTGTGCCTGCAAGACTGTCTCAGCACTGCTGGGTGACTGGCTTTCCCTTGGCACAGAGTGCTGTGGTACTATCAAGCTACTGGGTGCAGGTGGGGCCTGGCGGCCTGAGTCTCAAGTGATGTTACATTTGAGTGTTCTCTGTGTTCCTGGCTGTAACAGCCTGCTTAGTTGCAGTAGTGAAGATGGTAGCCTCACTTCTATATGCTGTGGCTCCCACTAAATGCAGGACTCCCTATCATGATAGGTGTACATGGGTGCAGGTGGAGCCCTGGCAGAGAGTACAATCTTGAACCAAGTTTTCTATTCTCATACTAGCTATGATCTCTTAGGTCAACATACAGCCATGAATTACAATTGTCATACATTAAAAGTGGAAATACTTTTCTTTTGCATTGCTGGAGTCTGAACTAATTTACACCTTACTTAAAAAACAATTACTGACATATCATAAACACATTCACCTCACCTTACAAACAGTGCTGATGAAAGTTAAATGCATTTCCTGTTGTGTCAGAACTAAACTCATGCTCAGTCATCAAGAGGACCTGCCTTTATATATCACAGTCTTCTGTTTTATTATTGCTTTTCCCTAACTTTTAAAACCACCATGAAAATTAAACCCAATGTTTATCTATGTATCTATATATCTACATATTTATCTATGTATCTATGTACCTATCTATCTATCTAGCTAGCTAGCTAGCTATCATCCATCTAGCTAGCCCAAATAATTTATCATATATAGGTATCTATCTTCTATAGACCATCAGTAACTTCCCTACCTTTCTTCTACAACCTCCCAGTTATCTATCTCTATCTACCTTCTATCTATAAAAGAACCTTCTGGCATGTGTTCATCTATTTTCTGTCATCACTGTCTCTCTGTCTGACGTCTGTCTATCTTTATCATCTCCCTCAAATCTTTTTTACATAGTTCCCCATTTAAATTTACTCTTGGAATTTTGTCAACTCTCTAATATACTTACTTTTACAATTAGAATTTAATTCTAGTTTCTCCTAATGTACTTTGTTTACAACACAAATGTTTCTATCTCTAAAACTTGTTAAGGCATAAACAACATATATATGGCAATTAAGAACTAGTGTTTTATTTCTATAGCTGCTACATGACTTGCTTCATAGAAATAAAATTAAGTATAGCCGGGCAGTGGTGGCACATGCCTGTAATCCCAGCACTTGTGAGACAGAGGCAGGTGGATTTCTGAGTTCGAGGACAGCCTGGTCTACAGAGTGAATTCCAGGACAGCTCGGGCTACACAGAGAAACCCTGTCTCAAAAAACTACACAAAAAAGTATAAATATACAGTTTATTCAGCAAAAAGTGATTCTTTTTGCATAGTTCATTATAAATAGACCCTAAGGCCTTAATCCTACACAAAAATTACAAGCAACAAAGAGATGCTGATAATGGGGCAGAAACTCTTCCCTGGAATGAACATACCAATTGGTTATCCAATACTTAATGGTCAATATGAAAATGTGCCTTCAAGTAATGTTATAAAGACAAAACAGATTGTATTTTGGAATATGAATATATATGTATGTACATAAATATATGAAATAACAATATGAAATATTAAATAAAAGTAGACATGAGTTTGAAAGACTGCCGAGTGGAGTATGAGGGGGATTTTAGAATGAGAAAAATAAAGAGAGGAATGATATATTATAATTTAAGAAACAAATAATTTTAAAGGTATAAAAAGGAAAAACAGGTGGATTGAAAAAAGAAGCAAACATATTATAAAAAGCGATGCAGGCATATTACCATTAAAGTCCATAGCTGTCATAATTAGATAATAATTGCTTTAATACATAAACCTGAATCTTTTAGGTGCAGAACTGTATTTGACCAGTTTCAGCGGTTTTCTTGGTGGTTGTTTTTAAACTAAATATGAATTTTATATATGCTATATGAATATATCTCAAGCCACCAATTTTTCAAAAGATTTGTATGCAAGGCATCTCGAAGTAACTACACTTTGAAATAGCTTTGTTTTCAGGAGTATTTTCTATGTTTAATAATGCAATGTAAAGGTCACATTTTGAGATGGTAAGTCACAGAATGTTCAGTCTAAAACCATGACAAGTTTGACCTTTCAGGTAAAATGTGCTTCCATATGACTGTGCATGAGCTGAGGAGAAGGTCTTCATTCAGTTTTCAAATGTTTAGTTAAAATTCTTAGCTTACTCTAATATAAAAGATTATAACACTAAAGTGCTTTTAATTTGAGTTTCAACTTACCTTATACAGAAAGAAAATGCTGCTAGTAGTATTGTTTTATGGTCGTAAGCACTCCTTGTTTCTACAACTTGGTAATTTGATGATGTAAAATTAATAAGAACAGTAGAGTATTTGCTCTTCCTATCTGTTTATCTTTATGTCTTTACATTTTTTCTAATTTCTCTGTTGCATTTCATGTTAAATAAGGAGTAAAACACAAAAGTGATAAAAAGAAACCAGCAGGAGTATGTACATGAAGTCTGATAAGTGAAAACAAGAATGAAATTTTAAAAATTATAAGAAGCAACAAGGTACTGAAATGAGGAAACCATGATATTGAAGACAATGAAATAATAAGACCTGAAATTATCTATATGTGCTTTTCTGAACCTCACAATAGTTTGTAAATCTTGTTCCTTAAACAATGAGTCTGTGGTAATGACATGGTTACTAATGCATTTCAAATAGAAAAGTAAAGCCTTAACCAAAGCATATTATACCAAATAGATAGAATTGAGTTAATACACATAATGAACACTGAGGGGAAACAGAGCAAATGCCAGAGCAGAACATTGTCAGGAACCCAACTCCACAGCAACAGCTGAGAAATGTGTTGATTTGCAAGGGAAGCCCAGAAATCTGGAACAGAAGCAGCTGAAAATTGCTGTACTAACTTCTCATACTGTCACTTAAGTTGTGTTTCAAAAGCATTCTGAGAAAATTACAGCCTACATGGTAGCTCTGGTTCAAGGCCCAGAAACACTGAAAGCTGACTGTTACTCTGCTAATATCACAATTTAGTAATTCAGCAGTGGTCATGCAAAGTCTAGCCAACTGCCTGTTATCAGAACCTAATTCACTCATCCTGTTCAGAAGTATGCATTGGCGACAAATCTCTTTAACACAAGGTTTAATAACAGTACTATCTCTGGTGACTTAGAAGTAGGAATTGATTCATTTTCTACAAACTTCAGAATGCGAGCATAGGTGTTGTGGCAGTAAGATCACTAAATGGACGCTTGGGAGGAGACTGTGATTCTAATAGATAGTTACTTAAACAGGTTGCCCATGGAGAATTAGACTGTTAACAGCATCCATGAAATCCTTATGATGATCCAAGGATTAGAAAATGTGACTGTGCTTCTTTGCATTTGACATACAATCTTAACCAATCTTATATTTGAAACTTTAATAACTCAGCAACAAAGAGAATACTGCACAGTGGACACTTTGCTCAATTCCTGGCAGAGCATAGATTTACAAATGTCATCAGTTACTGAAACGTTTGTCTCTGGACATGACAAGGCCTTTGTACGCATGAACACAGGCAGCTGTATCTAATACACAAGATCTATTCAAAATCAAGGTAGCCAAATCCCCCCAAAATGTTGGGATGGCTCTCATGCTATCTTGTTTCAGTCTGCAGAGCTACTGACAGCTGATGGCTCCTGGAAGAGGAAGGTTCAATTTCCTCCAGAGTAGCATCCTCTGAGAGGCTACCCATGCTCCAGTGGGTGCCTCTGCACCTATGCACTTATTTTCAGCATGAACTGGATTCAGTGAGTTTAAAACTGACACACGAAGTTGGGAGAAATAAAAGAAAATAAGGTAGATGTAAGAAAAAGATAGAGGAGAAAAAAGTTAAGATTGGAGGTGAGAAAATGCATGAATTTGTCCAAACTTGCTTCTTATTTCTGAGTGAAATTCCATTAGAGCACAGTAAACAACTGTTGCTATCACATTCCTTTCCAATTCTGCCCCTAGATCATCCGGCATCATCAAAACATAACCATATATTTTGAGACAAGCATCCCTCACCACTGGTTTTGTGGGTTAATCCTAGTGTCACACAAAAACAGCTGAGATGGCCTTGATTTAGATCCCAGGGTTGACTGTGGGACCATGAATTCCACATTTCTTTGGTTTCACATCCACAGAGAAAACAGCAAAGGGATTCTGATGACACAGAGAAATAGATTGATTTCCCTACTTGCTTTCTATCTCTCTATCTTTCACTGATAATATAGACAAGATAAACTTAGTGCATGTGGCACGGATGCCTTTATCCAATTGTTAGTATTTGGTTACCTTTTTGGAGAAATCATTATATAATAGACTTTATCCTTCAGACATCAGCTCAAAGGGGGTTATTCTTTTACTTTCTTATGCTTGTGAATAGGGCTTTCCTAGTCTAGTTATGACATGTATAATAATAAAACAAACATTGCTCTGGGAACTTAAAATCTACATGTCTGAATTTACTTTATGGTATTTAAATGAGACTTTTTAATAAGGTGTTACTATCCATTGTTATGAAGAGTATAAAGTATCCTTCCCAAAATTTTAAGGTCCTTGACATGGAGTTCTGTGGATGACAGTTTGCTTGTGTTAGTAAAGTCTGGTCTGGGTTCAGTCCATAGCAATGGAAAAATCAGGATATAAGTTTATAAGGACCAGGGCTTCTTCTACATTCCATTTCATTGTAAAGTAATTCAGCTCTCCCCAAAATAAACTAGTAAATATTAAAAACAAATATGAGGCAACGTTAACTGAAATGTCACTAAATACATGATATAGACTCACTCAAACACACACACATGTATTCACCCACACAAATCCACATGAAATAAGAAGAGAACTCACTAGCTGGTGAATAGAGGTCATTGACAGGACTTGGGGAGGGATAAGAAAACACAATGGGAAGAAGAACTCTCATCTCTTTCCCGGCTCCCTTTTTACACTAGCACTCCTGTCTCTGTTTTTCATATAGGGCGGTAAAAATGGTTCAACAGTTGAGGGTGTGAACTGCTCTTCGAGAGAACCTGGGTTCAAATCCCAGGACCCACATGACAGCTCACAACTGACTGCAACTCCAAGATCTGTTTTTCATAACTACTAAAATTTAGTGGCCCTTGCAGCTTTTCTGATCATATATAAATGTGAGGGACTTCCCTTTATTGATTTTAATAAGCATATCCCTTAGACAAAAGATCTCTTCCCATCTGGTCTGATGCATTTTAATGTGTGAACATTCTATTTCCTCTGTCACAGAACTTTTTAATGACCTTTCAGATGATTTTTTGCTTTTCTAAAATTCCCCAAACTGCAGCTCTTTGTAAGAGTTGGTTGAGACTCCTTAAATAGAATCCCATGCCTTTCTGGGCTCATTTGACTTTGAAAAACAAAGTAACTTGAAAAAAATGTCAAAATTCTCAGTTCCAACAACACATGCATATGAATATCCCACAATCCCCTTAGCACTCAGTCTTCATTTGAAAATGTGATAAAGTGTTGTTGAGTACCCTGGACAGGAGCTCTTTGCTACACAGATAAGTGATTTTCAAAATTGCTTTGCATACAGCAAGTCCCACTTTCTACAGTGCACTTCACGGCGACAAGGATGTCTAGTGCCTACTCTGCTTCCCACTCTGTCACTGTGGAATTTGTGTCATGGCCAGCACTAAAAACTCTGAGCCTTTAGTGCTTCTGTAAAGGGAGTAACTTAACTTCAGCTACATATTACAGCTCCTGAGGATGTTAAGGATAAAAAATAATTTTACAAATAGAAAATAGGTATTAGCTTTTAGAATCACATCTGTTTCATTATAAAGCTTCATATCATGAAAGGACATTCTTGAGTTAGAGTTCCTGAATGGAAGGAAACTGTAAATTTCTGCATAGCATGTGTTGTCAACATTCATCATCGTCTGAAAATGATCTCATTAAAGAAAATGTAATTTATAAACCTAAGTAAAATGCATATTGCATTTTCTAACTTCTTTAAAATCTGAAGGTCTGAGAGTGGTGGTTTGCGTTGAGGGAAACAATCTTGGTTATAGGACCAGGCAATGGACTGAAAGAGACTTACTTTGAAATAAATATGTATTGATGGAGGAAAGTCATTGTGCTACTGGTGAAGTAGCTGCTTTGCTGCACCCTGTTACAAAGTTCAAATATCTTTGTAGGAAAAGACAATGGATTAAAATCTCAATGCTGTAATAATGTTGTAGGAGAAAATCTTCTCCATCAACCTTACTACCATGCCACATATCTTATAGAATAGAACTATCATGATCCATTGCTGACAAAGTGCTTGACTCTGCTTCTTTATTAGAAAAGAGAAACATAAAGGAAACTGATGTCTCTTGTAGAAACATAACGCGATGCTCTTCCTCTTTAACTAGCATAAACAGTACAGGAAGATATGAAGGCAGCATTCAAAGTTCTTATTTAATTGATTTTCGTTTTTGCCTAGGGGTTAAAAACAAGGTGTCTTTAAATAAATATTCTCCTGAGGTGGATAGATGTCCGTGGTAGAATACTTGCTAGCATGCGAATGTCCTAGGGCTAATCTCCAGAAGTACAAACAGAAAAGATAGAAACAGAAACAGTGGGCTCTTGTAGGGATTTCTTTGCTTAAATTAACTGGAATTTCTTTTAACAATTTGTTTAACAATTTGTTTTAACAATATGTTTTCTGTTTACCATAAATAAGCATTATTGAGGGACAGTCAAAGAATAACTTTATTATAAAAAGACAAGGATCCATGTGTAGTCCAGTATTCCTAATTTCTAGCCTGGGCAAAAATTTAATTAATTAATCGATTAATCGATTAATTAATCAATTAATTTATTTATTATTTTTCTTGCCCTCCTTTAGTTGTTTTATTACTTTGGTTTTTTTTTTTGTGTGTGTTGTTTTTGTTTTTGTTTTTGTTTTTATAGTTCAGTCGTTTTCCCCTTCCTGGTCCACCCTCCGTCAGTTCCTCAACCCATTCCTCCTCCCTGTCTTTAAGAAGCGGCTGCCTACCACCAGACCTCTCCCCACTCCCTGAGGCCTCAAGTCTTTCAAGGGTTAGGTACAGCTTCAACAACTGAGGCCACACCATGAAGTTCTCTGCTGTATATGTGCCGAGGGCCTCATATTATCTCTTGCATGCTACCTGGTTGGTGGCACAGTGTCTGAGGACTCCAGGTTAGTTGAGACTACTGATCTTTCTATATGGTCACCCTCCTCCTCAGTTTCTTCCAGCCATTCCCTAATTCAACCACAGAGGTCCCCAACTTAAGTCCAATGGTTGGATGTAAGTATCTGCATCTGTCTCAGTCAGCTGCTTGTTGGCCCTCTCAGAGGACAGCCATGCTAGGCTTATGTCTCTAAGTACACCATAACATCAGTAATAGTGTCAGGCCATGGAGCCTCCCCTTGAGATGGATCCCAAGTTGAACTGATCACTGGACGGCCTTTCCTTCACTCTCTTTATTTTTGGTCCCTGCTGTTCTTGCAGACAGGCACAATTCTGGTCAGAGTTTTTGACTGTGGGATGGCAACCCTATCCCTCCACTTGATGCCCTGTTCCTCTACTGGAAGTGCGCACTATGAGTTCCCTCTTCCCACTGTTGGTCATTTCATCTAATGCCACTCGCTTTGAGTCCTATTATAATTCCAACCCACATATCTTAGAGCCACTCCCACCACAACATCCCACCATAACATCCCCAGAGTGGCACTGTTATGCAGAGCTATATTTCAGCTCCTTGGAGTTGGCCTTTAACACAATGTAGAAATGTATGTCATTAGTACTCAAAATACATATATAAGTCCTGTCTGATAGACATTCATCTCGATGCAACAATGCACTGTATTTGAAAAATATACCAGAGTTAATTACAAACTGAATTTCACAATTCTCTGTTTTAAAGGACAGTTTACCCCATGGGTTCTTCAGGTTTTTAGGAACATGAATACTAAGTATTTTGAGAAATTATTGAACATGTTTGTTTAATATTATTTCTTCAGTTCTGTGTTAAATTTGGCATCAGTATTAAACTTTGTGTGAAATTAAATTTTAAAGAAATTTAAACTTGAGCTTTAAGATTATTAATGAGTTCAACACTTAGAAAAGCACATTAATTTTAATTCTGATCCTATGCCCACCTGTAAAAGACCTTAACAGATAGATAATCAGACAGTAAATGTATCAGTGGCTGTCATGTTCCTCTAATTATTCTATTTTTCTTTCTTCCAAATGACATGACTTATCAGATTAGGAGGTGATTATAGTCCATGTCAGTTCTTTCTTCCTAAATTTCTGATGATATATTAATCCCACACTAAAATAATAAATCTACAAAAATAAGCAGAAGTTTTACAAAATTAATAGTCTCCATACCTCTTTCTTGGCAAGTCTGGTCTCATGAGTTTGCCTGTAATAATTATATCAATCTGAAATAACTAATACATTAACATCTTGATTTTTTCTTTAATTTTGGGATGATAAGATATGGAACAGAATGTTAAAGCATGTAATCAAAACTTCCACTAATTGTTTATGAACAAAAAATTGAAAGCCGTGGATTCAAATGCCATGCCTGACATTTAGCAGTGGTATGACCAGACTTAAAAACTTGGTGTTTATGACTAGTGATCTTCTATGGCATGTGTGATACCATATGTCTTGAAGTCTAAATTCAAATTATTGCTTGTGCTTTCCTTAGAATTTTTATCATAAATGGATGCCAAAGTTTGCCAATATCTGCATATATTGATTATATTATGTGATATTAATTTTATGTAAAATGCTATGCTACCATTTTATAATTCATAGGTAAATACCATAGCACATGGTGTATAATCCTCCTGATACACTATTGAATTATAATTGATAGTATTTTATTGAGGACTTCTATATTTATGTTCTTTAGAGTAATATTGAAAACTACTACTATAATCCTTAATTTATGAGATAATAAAGTCCTTTAAGTGTTACATTATTATTAATGTATCAACAGAAATGTATATGCTGAAATAATTGATTTTTCCACCATACATTTTTACTATTTCTCAGTGTTGTGGATTGTTTTTTTTTTTTTTTTTAGTTTTCGTAAACAGCATCTTAACTGGTGATTCTTCTATTTCATGTTTTCTGGCAAGTATGAAAACCAATGAATATGTGTGTAGACTGATACAGAAAATGTAATTTGAGGTGCTGAGTTAGGCTTATAATTGGTGGTTTCAATTTATACATCCTCACTGTCCTAAAAGTTGGTCACAAGGGCTCTGAGTTTTGGGCAATACTCAATACTCACATGTCTACCTTGAAATTTCTATTCTTCATTTAATGAATACTTGATGGATTTCGTTCTTCATTTCATCATTAATCAAGCTATTTTTGTTCACAATACCAAAGAGCAATTCAGTGTCAAAGCCAAAACTGTGCAATTTAGAAACTTGATAGAAATATATGTAGCATCAGACCAGGAGCAGAGTCTGCTCACAAAACATGTATCTTATTACATGATTAAAACAGCCTGCCTCTTGTGACTTCTTGCTCTCACTCAACCAAAATCCTTTATTGACAGCCTTGCCTTGAGCAAGGCAGCTCCTGTGTCAGGGGAATCCCAATCTTTGACAAAGGCAATGCAGTGAGGTTATGTGAAATGAAGTTACTCTCACGGGTGTCAAGGTCTGCTGAAAAAAAGCTCTAGACTGAGCTTTAGTCTGAAATGCATGTCACAAGCAATGGCATGTATTTCCACTGAATGTCATTAGGCTATAAAATCCTTTGTTCTTATGTGAGTAGTCTGAACATTTCTCTCCACAGAAGTCTGAATAGTCTCAAGTATCTTCCCATGCTTTTTTATAGAACCATTTGGAATAAAAGAAAGTACTTTTTTGGAAGACAAAGGCTTTATTTGGCTTACAGACTATGATCTATCATGACAGAAACCAGGGCAAGAGCTCAAGGCAGGAACTTGGAGGCAGGAACTGTAGCACTGGCCATGGTGCAATGCTCTTTAATGGCTTGCTCAGCCTGCTCTTTTACACAACTCAGGACCACCTGCCCTGAGGTGCACTCTCCATCATGGGCTGGATCCTCCCATATCAATTATTATTTATTATTCTTTTTATTGCATATTTTCATTATGTACATTTCAAATGTTATCCCCCTTTCTGGTCACCCCCTCTCCCCCTTCCCTGAAACTCCCTATCCTATAGCCCCTTCCCCTGATTCTATGAGAGTGTTGCATTTTCTTTGACAATGCATTCTGTGTCAGTGTTTTTTATAGTATCTTCTACCCCTCAGATTCTCTCTTTTATCTCTTGTAGTCTGTCGGTGATGCTTATGCCTATGACTCCTGATCTCACAAATGGTTACCTTTGTGATGTCTTTATTGTTTCTATTTCTATTTTTAGATCCTGGATGGTTTTGTTCAATTCCTTCACCTGTTTGGTTGTGTTTTTCTGTAATTTTTAAGGGACTTTTGTGCTTCCTCTTTAAGGTCTTCTACCTGCTTACTTGTGTTCTCCTGTATTTATTTAAGGGAGTTATTTATGACCTTCTTAAAGTCCTCTATAATCATCATGAGAAGTGATTTTAGATCTGAAACTTGCTTTTCTGATATGATGGTATATCCAGGACTTGTTATGGTGAAAGAATTGGGTTCTGATGACACCAAATCTCCTTGGTTTCTGTTGCTTATGTTCTTACTCTTGTTTTCCACCATCTGGTTATTCTAGTGTTACCTGCCCTCACCGTCTCTGACTGGGACTGTCCCTCCTATGATCCCGATTATGTTGGAACTGCTTAGAGTCCAGCTACCTCTGTGATCGTGTGATTCTGGGATCCTGGGATCCTGGGATCCTGGTTGTATCTGTGCTTCTAGGATTCAAGCTGCCTCTGTGATTCTGAAATTCTGGTCTGACCAAGTTCCTGTGATCCTGTACTCCTGTGATCCTGGGTGTGTCAGAGATCCTGAGAGTCGACCTTTTTCTGGGTATTGTGGGACTGGGTATGGAGCTATTGCTTAAGACTGGAAGGAGCTCGTGCCACTGTCCAGGCAGGGGCTGCTGCATCCCTGCATCCTGCTCATCCCAGTTACTCCCGGGGTTGGGGAAGATGTTGTGGCCTCCTCACCTATGATTCTGGGCATGTTAGAGGACTTGGAAGTAAAGCTTCCTCTGGGTGTTGTGGGACTAGGTGCAGATATAGCACCCAAGGCCTGCCCAGGGCACCAGCTCAGGCAAGAGGGACAAGGAAAGTACTTAGTACTGAACAAGAATTCTAGAGCCATTTTTTTGAATGGCATGCTATTCACAGTGATATTTGGGTGCATACCGACTTTACATTCAAGCAAGTATAATTGGTCTGTGTATAATACCACTGTTATATAAATAGTGGGAACGTACCATTGAAAAACATAAAATGAAGATCGGCTTCTGATTGGATTATAGGTATTCCAAGCATTATTTTGACAAACATGAACATAAATATGCTTTCTTTTTTATTAGATATATTCTTTATTTTCATTTCAAATGAGTTCCCCTTTCCTGGCTCCCCACTCCCTGAAAGTCCCATAAGTCCTCTTCCCTCACTCTGTTCCCCAATCAACTCCATCCTGCTTCCCTGTCCTGGTATTCCCCTACCCTGCTGCATGGAGCCTTTCCAGGACCAGTGGGTTCTTCTTCCTTCTTCTTGGGCATCATTTGATATGTGAATTGTGTCTTGGGTAGTCTGAGCTTCTGGACTAGTATCCTCTTATCAGTGAGTGCATATCACATGTTCTTTTGTAATTGGGTTACCTCACTTAGGGTGATATTTTTCAGTTCCACCCATTTGACAAAGAATTTCATGAATTCATTGTTTTTAATAGCTTATTAGTAATTCCATAGTATAAATATACCACATTTTCTGTATCTATGCTTCTGTTGAGGGACATCTGGGTTCTTTCCAGCTTCTGCCTATTATAAATGGGGCTGCTCTATTTATAATCGCCAGATGCTGGAAAGAACCCAGGTATCCCTCAACAGAAGAGTGGATGCAAATAATGTGGTATATCTACACAATGGAGTACTATTTAGCCATTAGAAACAATGAATTCATGAAATTCTTAGGCAAATGGATGGAGCTAGAGAACATCATACTAAGTGAGGTAACCCAGACTCAAAAGGTGAATCATGGTATGCACTCACTAATAAGTGGTTATTAACCTAGAAACCTGGAATAGTCAAAACATAATCCACACATCAAATGAGGTACAAGAAGAAAGGAGGAGTGGCCCCTGGTTCTGGAAAGACTCAGTGAAACAGTATTCGGCAAAACCAGAACAGGAAAGTGGGAAGGGGTGGGTGGGAGGACAGGGGAAGAGAAGGGGGCTTATGGGACTTTCGGGGAGTGGGGGGCTAGAAAAGGTGAAATCATTTGAAATGTAAATAAATTATATCGAATAAAAATAAATAAATAAATAAATAAATAGGGCTGCTATGAATAGCCTTATTACATGCTGGGGAATCCTTTGGGGATATGTCCAAGAGTGGTATAATTGGGTCCTCTGGTAGTATCATGCCCTGTTTTCTGAGGAGGGCTAATATCCAATATATACAAAGAACTTAAGAAGTTAGACTCCAGAGAGCCAAATAACCCTATTAAAAGTGGGATAGAGAGATGTAAAAAATATTCACCTGAGAAATATCAAATGGCAGAGAAGCACCTAAAGAAATGTTCAACATCCTTAGGCATCAGGGAAATGCAAATTAAAACAACCCTGAGATTTCACCTCACACCAGTAAAAATGGCTAAGACCAAAAATTCAGGAAACAACAGGTGCTGGCGAGGATATGGAGAAAGAGGAACACTCCTCCACTGCTGATAGGATTGCAAACTGGTATAAACATGCTTTCTTCCAACCACATTCATTGTCTTACAGGCCACTGTTGGGGAAGACTCATCTGCAAGGTAGCCACGACTCATTTCAGACCCCATTCTATATACTGCTACTGCACAAATATCTATTCTTCCATTAATACTTGAATAATACTTGAAGATTAATGGAAATATACATTGACAAGAGCAAGAGGACCTTGTCAAATGGATCATTTCAATATGTGAATGATCAAATGCTCTTCTGCCATAGTATAAGGGCTAGAATGTGGAAGGCCTGCCTATGTGTACAGCTTTGTGCCAAGTGAAACAGTACCTGGCTGAGAGAAAATATCCTGTTGTAAAGTTTACAGTAAACAGCTTAAGTGGTTGGTTAAATTCATAGCCTTCTCTTTTAGTTAGCTGTACAGTGAGTTCATTAACATAGTACACATGCTATGGATGGTGAAGGATATACAAAGGCTTAACTGCATAGAATTCTTCTAACCAAATAATTAAAATACAGTCTCTTCTCACACTGATGAATTAGCAAAGAAGACTAACACTGAGTTTCAGTTTTATCAGATCTTTTATATCTGAGAGGGGAAATCCATCAATTCTTGGAAAAAAAAGATGCATTCTCCAGGTACTGGCTTGCCTTTCTTGCTACAAGGTCTCCTTATTCATTTCGATTTAACAACCTAAATCTTACATAATTTCACATACAGAAATGAAAAGTTTTCTGAAGGCAGATGATGTCAATCAAAAAATTGAGACTCACTTCCTTTCCTACATTAGCTAGGAGACCCTGGGTAGTTGGATTCATAAAACAGATAATCATGCAGCTCAAACATCAAGTTGACTATCACACCACTGAAAACAAGAAACTGGGCACCAGAGATAAGTTTTGTTCTCTATCTTTTCTCACTAAGTTGCTTTCGATTGTGATATTTTAACCCAGCAAAAGAAAATTCTGATCGATTCCATGGATAGTGCACCCAAGGAAAACTTCTGTCTCTGCCTTTCAGCACTGGGATTACTTTCATTAGCTAATAGATCAATTTTTATGTAGGTTTGGATTTGAACTCAGGTCCCCATGCTTATATAGAATGCAATTTACTCACTGAGCCATTACTCTAGTTTTTATTGTGCACTTTCCAAATAATTAATTATAATTGTTTTAAATTTCTGTGTCCACAATGAGCTACCCACTAAACATCTGTATATACTTAAAGGATCAGCTAGGGGAAAAAAGGGTTTGAAGACATGTGTAGAAAAGAAGTGGTATTAAATTGCAAAGGCTAGCCTCAAATTCATAATAAAGAAAATATAAGACCTCATTACAAATTCCTAATTTTCATGAACAACAAAGCAACATGTAAGAATAGCAACTTTTATTTGAAAAGTACCACACATTTTGTGTTGGAGGGAATGAACCCTCTTGCAAAGAAAATGTAATTCCAAAGCATCTCTTGCAATCTAGAGAAAATTGGTCTATCATAAAACAATTTTTGATTTGGTAGGAATAGTCTGAGATCAATATCCATGTCACTGTTTGAAATAGTTCCTTCAAATACGTATTTATGTTGGATCCCTTTCAGGGAAACTTTCCAATTTTAATTACAACAGTTGCTTTTTCATCAGGTCAGAGGAGCATGAATTTAATAGTGAGAAACAAGTTGATGTTATGCCTTAATTAAAAAATCAAGTGGGAAAAAAATCAAGTGAGAAGCTCTTCACTGATATTCCTAACCATTTTATAAACCTAACATTTCCAAATGTAACAATTATTTCAATCTGGACATGTTACTAAACTGAAGAAAAATATCTAAGATGTAAAATGAATGATAATTTATGAAGTATAATATTCTCAAATAAATGGATTTACTTTTATATAATCTAAAGTTTTGCTTACCTTTCTAATTAGAAATGCTTACTGGTAATATAAAGAAATATTTTATGATGTGGTCTAAAAATTAATAAAACTTAAATGAGCTCACTGGAAATATAAATTACCGACCATTAAGAATCATTTTTACTGATTTTGGTATATATTATCACACTGATAGTGAATTTAGTTTTATAGTTATCTCTTTCTAGTGTCCAAACCTTCTTCTATATAAACTGAAAGTATGGATGGCTAGTCTATAATATTAGCTTATTTGCAAATTTATTATCCTGTCACTCAGCCTCAGTGTCATTGAATGTGTGCTAGAAAACAAAACAAAACAAAAACAAACAAATGAAAAACAACAGCAAACAACACAAATAAAACATGGGCTTAAAATGTAAACATCTCTCTGGGAAAAGATGGATGCATATGAGTGGAAACTCTAGACAATCAACCCTTTCTTACTCTGCCATTTCTTTCATACAAATGATGACAATATAAACATGATTCTCCCTCAACCTCAGACACCTTGACATGGCCATCTTTCTTATAGAGATGTCCCCCAAATAGAGAAAGAATCAGTAATATTTTTCATAATGAGAAAAAATATATTTTATATTGAGAAAAAACCCTACTAACCAGATCAGTTTCTTGACCTCTCTTTCCCTCTTCTTGAGAGTCATTTGATATGTGAATTTCTTGAAGATTAAGTCATTAGCTATTAGATAGAAAATCACTATTTTCCTTTTAATTAACAAAGTTTTCATAAAGAAATTCATTCCTCTAAAGTACTGTCTCATAGTTATTACTGACTCCCAAGAAGAGGGAAAGAGATGTCTCTGGTCCTGAAAATGCTTGTTCCAGCAATGTAGAGGAATACCAGGACAGAGAAGTAAGAGAGGGTGATAGGAGAATGGGCAGAGGGAAGAGGGCTTGGGGAACTTATTGAGAGGGGGGAACCAGGAAAGGGAAAATCATTTTGAATGTAAACAAAGAATATTGAAAATAAAAAGTTAAAAAAAAGAGAACAAAAATACTGGCCCAGGCTACTATAGCCAGCAAAACTGTCAATAAACATAGATGGGGCAATCAAGATATTCCCTGACTAAAACAAATTTGCACAATATCTTTCCCCATATCCAGCCCTACAAAGAATATTAGATGGAAAACTACAACAAAAACGGTAAATTACACACTAGAAAAAGCAAGAAAGTAATATCCTTTCAACAAACCCAAAGAAGATAGCCACACACACATAATTCCATCTTTAACAACAAAAATAACAAGAAGCAATAATAATGACTGTTCCTTAATATCTCTTAACATCAATGATTTCAATTCCCCAATAAAAATATGTAGACTAACAGACTCCATACATAGATAGTACACAGCATTTTCCTGAATACAGGGAACACACCTCAAAGACAAGCAAAAGGCCATTCTAACTAGAGGGCACAGAGACAGTATCCACATTAAGAAAATCAGAAATGAAAAAGTAGACATAAGAGCAGAAACCAGGGAAATTCAAAAAATGATGAGATCCTACAACAAAAGCCTATACTCAACAAACCTGGAAAATCAGGACTAAATGGAGAATTTTCTAGACAGATAAAATATAGTAAAGTTAAATCAGGATATGATAACCCCTAAAGAAACAGAAGTTATTAAAAGTCTCTGATCGCTTCTCGGCCTTTTGGCTAAGATCAAGTGTAAAAGTCTCTGAACCAAAAAAAGCCAGGAGCAGATAGGTTTAGTGAAGAATTCTTTCAAACTTTCAAAAAAGACCAAATACCAATGCTCTTCAAACAATTGCATAAAATAGAAACAGGAACTTTACCCAATTCATGCTATGAAGCCACAATTATGCTCATACCTAAACCACTCATGACCAAACACAAAAGAGAAGTTTAAACCACATTCCCTTAAGAATATTGATGCAAAAATACTCAATAAAATTATTGAAAACCAAATCCAAGAACACATCAAAACAATTATCCATCATGATCCAGTAGGCTACATCCCAGGGACGCAGGGATGGTTCAATATATGGAAATCCATCAATGTAATCCACCATATAAAAAAACTCAAAGGAAAAAAAATCACATTATCATCTCATTAGATGCTGAAAAAGCATTTGACAATATTCAGCATCCCTTCATGTTAAAAGTCTTGGAAAGATCAGGAATTCAAAGTGTATACCTAAACATGGTAAAAGCAATATAAAGGAAACAGTAGCCAACATCAAACGAAATAGAGAGAAACTTGAAGCAATCCCACTAAAATCAGAGACTAGACAAGGCTGCCAATTCTCTCCCTACCTATTCAGTATAGTACTCAAAGTCCTAGCCAGAGCAATTAGAAAACAAAAGAAGGTCAATGGAATACAATGGGGAATAGAAAAACTCAAAATATCACTATTTTCAGATTATATAATAAGATTAAGTAACCCCAAAAATTCCACCAGAGAACTCCTAAACCTGAAAAACAACTTCAGCAAATTGGCTGGATATAAAATTAACTCAAATAAATCAGAAGACTTCCTATACTCAAAGAATAAAAGAGCTGAGAAAGAAATTAGGGCAATGACACCCATCACAGTAGTCACAAATAATGTAAAATACCTTACTGTGACTCTAACCAAGCAATTGAAAGATCTGTATGACAAGAACTTCAAGTCTCTAAAGGAAGAAACTAAAGATCTCAGAAGATGAAAAGATGGTCATTCATTGGCAGGATTAATATAGTAAAAACGGCCATCTTGCTAAAAGCAATCTGCAGATTCATTGCAATCCCCATCAAAATTCCAACTCAATTCTTCATAGAGTTAGAAAAAGCACTTTGCAAATCCATTTGGAATGACAAAACTCCCAGTATACCAAAAAATTTTTTTTCTCAAAAATAAAAGAACTTCTGGGACAATCACCATCCCTGACATCAAGCTGTATTACAGAGAAGTAGTGAAAAATACTGTATGATATTGGTATAAAGACAGGAAGGTAGATCAATCAAACAGGCTTGAAGACCCTGAAATGAACCCACAAACCTATTGTCACTTGATCTTTGACAAAGGAGGTAAAATCATCCATTGAAAAAAAGATGACATTTTCCACATATGGTGCTGGTTCAACTGGCTGTCAGCATGTAGAAGAATGCAAATAAATCCATTCTTACCTCCTTGTACAAAACTCAAGTCTAAGTGTATCACAAACCTCCATATAAAACAAGGTACACTTAAATTTATAGAAGAGATAGTGAGGAAGAGCCTTGAACACATGGGCACAGGGAAATTTTCCTGAACAGAATACCAATGGCTTATGCTTCTAAGATCAACAAACGACAAATTGGACATCATAAAATTGCAAAGCTTCTGTAAGGAAAGGACACTGCCAATAAGACAAAATGGCAACCAACTGATTGGAAAGTATTTTTACCAATCCTACATAAGATAGAGGACTAACGTCCAATATATACAAAGAACTCAAGAAATTAGACTCCAGAGGGGAAAAACCCTATTAAAATCATTTGGAATGTAAACAACGAATATAGAAAATAAAAATATTTTAAAAAGTGGGGTACAGAGCTAAACAACGAATTCTCATTTCAGGAAAACTGAATGGCTGAGAAACATCTAAAGAAATCTCCAACAAATCAAAATAAACCTGAGATTCCACTTCATACGAGTCAGAATACCTAAGATCAAAAACTCAGGTGACAGCAGATGCTGGCAAGGATATGGGGAAAGAGCAACACTCCACTGCAGGTGGGATTGCAATCTGGTACAACCCCTTTGGAAATCATTCTGGTGGTTTCTCAGATTATTGGACATAGAGGATTCAGCTCTCTCACTCCTGGACATATACACAAAAGGTGCTCCAACATATAACAAAGATGCATGCTCCACTAAGTTCATAGCAGCCTTATTTATAATAGCCAGAAAGTGCAAAGAGCCAAAATGTCTTTCAACAGAGGAATGGATGCAGAAAATGTGGTATATTTACACAATAGAGTACTGCTCAGCTATTAAAAGCAATAAATTCATGAAATTCTTAGGTAAATGGATGGAACTAGAAAATATCATCCTGAGTGAAGTAACCCAATCACGAAAGAACACACATGGTATGCACTCACTGATAAACAGATATTAGCCCAAAAGCTCAGGATACCCAAGATACAATTCACAGATCAACTCAAACTCAAGAAGGAAGACCAAAATGACTGTGGGCACTTCAGTCCTTCTTAGAAAGGTTAACAAAATACTCACTGAAGCAAATACAGAGACAAAGTGTGGAACAGAGACTGAGGGAAAGGCCATCCAGAGTCTACCCCACATAGGGTTCCATCACATATACAGTCACCCAAAGCAGACACTATTTTGGATGTCAAGAAGTGCATGCTGACAGGAGCCTGATATAGCTTTCTCCTGAGAGGCTTTGGCAGAGCCTGACATATACAGAGGCTGATGCTTATAACCAACCATTGAACTGATCACAGGGTCCCCAATGGAGGAATTAGAGAAAAGACTGAAGGAGCTGAAGGGGTTTTCCATCCCATTGGAAGAACAATATCAACCAACCAGAGCTCCTAGGAACTAAACCACCAACCAAGGAGTATACACAGAGCCATCCATGGCTCTTGCCTATGTAGCAGAAGATGGCCTTGTCAATCAATTGGAGAAGAGGCTGTTGGCTCTGGGAAGGCTCTATGCCCCAGTGTATAGGAATTCCGGTGTGGGAATGTAGGAGTGGGTAGATGGGTTGGGGAGCACACTCATAGAATCAGGGAGATGGAGGATGGGATAGGAGGTTTGCGAAGAGGAAACTAGGAAAAGGGATAACATTTGAAATGTACATAAATAAAATATCCAATAAAATTATATAAATACATAGAGCAGCAATGAAATAAGTCTGCACACACATTGGAAAAAATATTAAAATCTTGCAGGATCACCAAAAATAGGAAGGTCATTAAAAGTGTACAATCCACTACATAAACAAACTTAAAGAAAAAAACCACATGGTCATTTGATTGGATGCTGAAAAAGCATTTGACAAAATTCCGCATCCTTTCATGCTTAAAGTCTTGGAGAGAACAGGAATTCAAGGCCCATACCTAAACATAGTAAAAGCAATATACAGCAAACCGGTAGCCAGCATCAAACTAAATGGAGAGAAACTTGAAGCAATCCCACTGAAATCAGGGACCAGACAAGGCTGCCCCCTTTCTCCTTATCTTTTCAATATTGTACTTGAGGTACTAGCTCGGGCAATTCGACAACATAAGGAGGTCAAAGGGATACAAATTGGTAAGGAGGAAGTCAACCTATCATTATTTGCAGATGACATGATAGTCTACCTAAGTGACCCAAAAAACTCCACTAGAGAACTCCTACAGCTGATAAACAACTTCAGCAAAGTGGCAGGTTATAAAATCAACACAAGCAAATCAGTGGCCTTCCTATACTCAAAGGATAAGCAGGCTGAGAAAGAAATTAGGGAAATGACCCCCTTCACAATAGCCACAAACAGTATAAAGTATCTTTGGGTGACTCTTACCAAACATGTGAAAGATCTGTATGACAAGAACTTCAAGACTCTGAAGAAGGAAATGGAAGAAGACCTCAAAAAATGGGAAAAGCTCCCATGCTCATGGATTGGTAGAATCAATATAGCTAAAATGGCCATTTTGCCAAAAGCAATATACAGATTCAATGCAATACCCATCAAAATCCCAACTCAATTCTTCACAGAGTTAGAAAGAGCAATTATCAAATTCATCTGGAACAACAAAAAACCCAGGATAGCTAAAACTATTCTCAGCAACAAAAGAAAGTCTGGGGGAATCAGTATCCCTGACCTCAAGCAATACTACAGAGCAATAGTGTTAAAAACTGCATGGTATTGGTACAGTGACAGGCAGGAGGATCAATGGAACAGGATTGAAGATCCAGAAATGAACCCACACACCTATGGCCACTTGATCCTCGACAAAGAGGCTGAAAACATCCAATGGAAAAAAGATAGCCTTTTCAACAAATGGTGCTGGTTCAACTGGAGGTCAGCATGCAGAAGAATGCGAATTGATTCATCCTTGTCTCCTTGTACTAAGCTCAAATCCAAATGGATCAAGGACCTCCACATAAAGCCAGACACTCTGAAGCTAATAGAAAAGAAACTGGGGAAGACCCTTGAGGACATCGGTACAGGGAGAAAGTTTCTGAACAGAACACCAATAGTGTATGCTCTAAGAGCAAGAATTGACAAATGGGACCTCATAAGGTTACAGAGTTTCTGTAAGGCAAAGGACACCATCAAGAGGACAGGTTGGCAACCAACAAATTGGGAAAAGATCTTCACCAATCCTACATCAGATAGAGGGCTAATATCCAATATATATAAAGAACTCAAGAAGTTAGACTCCAGAAAACCGAACAACCCTATTAAAAATGGGGTACAGAGTTAAACAAAGAATTCTCACCTGAAGAACTTCGGATGGCGGAGAAGCATCTTAAAAAATGCTCAACTTCATTAGTCATTAGGGAAATGCAAATCAAAACAACCCTAAGATTTCATCTTACACCAGTCAGAATGGCTAAGATTAAAAATTCAGGAGACAGCAGGTGTTGGAGAGGGTATGGAGAAAGAGGAACACTCCTCCACTGCTGGTGGGGTTGCAAATTGGTACAACCACTCTGGAAATCAGTCTGGCGGTTCCTCCGAAAACTGGGCACCTCACTTCCAGAAGATCCTGCTATACCACTCCTGGGCATATACCCAGAGGATTCCCCACCATGTAATAAGGATACATGCTCTACTATGTTCATAGCACCCTATTTATAATTGCCAGATGCTGGAAAGAACCCAGGTATCCCTCAACAGAAGAGTGGATGCAAAAAATGTGGTATATCTACACAATGGAGTACTATTCAGCCATTAGAAACAATGAATTCATGAAATTCTTAGGCAAATGGATGGAGCTAGAGAACATCATACTAAGTGAGGTAACCCAGACTCAAAAGGTGAATCATGGTATGCACTCACTAATAAGTGGTTATTAACCTAGAAAACTGGAATACCCAAAACATAATCCACACATCAAATGAGATACAAGAAGAAAGGAGGAGTGGTCCCTGGTTCTGGAAAGACTCAGTGAAACAGTATTCGGCAAAACCAGAACGGGGAACTGGGAAGGGGTGGGAGGGAGGACAGGGGAAGAGAAGGGGGCTTACGGGACTTTCGGGGAGTGGGGGGGGGCTAGAAAAGGGGAAATCACTTGAAATGTAAATAAATTATATCGAAGAATAAAAAAATTAAAAAAAAACGTGAATGTAACTTTTAAGCTAGCACCATGTATCCCAATATTGCAATGATCATTAACCTACCCAAAATTATAAATTTACGTAAAACAATATGATTTTCTATTTGTAGTTTTGTTTTGAAAAGTTTGCAAGGGTGAGCAATGACATAATGTTGCAATGTTAAAAGACAAAGAACTCGGCCCTTTCCTAGGCTTGACTGTGATTTTCAGAGTTTCCAAGGTATGCAATCCCACCAAGATTTTTCTGATGCACCAAAGGTACTTCCTCCCTAAGGAAGGCTACTTTCTTTTTTTTTAATTTGATATATTCTTTATTTACATTTCAAAGGATTTACCCTTTCCTGGATCCCTCCTCCCTGAGAGTCATAAGCTCTCTTCCCTCCCCCTGTTCCTCAATCACCCACTTCCTGCTTCCCTGTCCTAGTATTCCCCTACATTGCAGCACTGAGCCTTTCCAGGACCAGGGGCCACCTCTTCCTTCTTCTTGGGCATCATTTGATATGTGAATGGTTTCTTGGGTATTCTGAGATTCTGAGCTTATATCCCCTTATCAGTGAGTGCATACCATGTGAGTTCTTTTGTGATTGGGTCGATTCACTCAGGATGACATTCTCCACTTCCACTCATTTGCTTACGAATTTCATGAATTCATTGTTTTTAATAACTGAGTAGTATTCCATAGTGTAAATATACCACATTTTCTGTATCCATTCCTCCATTGAGGGACATCTGGGTTCTTTCCAGGTTCTGGCTATTATAAATAGGGCTGTTATAAACATAATGGACCATGTGTCCTTATTGCATGCTGGGGAGTCCTCTGGGTATATGCCCAGGAGTGGTATAATAGGGTCCTCTGCTAATATCATGCCCAGTTTTCTGAGGAACCACCACACTGATTTCAAGAGTGGTTGTTCTAGCTTGCAACCCCACCAGCAGTGGAGGAATGTTCCTCTTTCTCCACATCCTTGACAGCAACTGTTGTCTCCTGAGTTTTTTATCTTAGCCATTCTGAAATTGTGTGAGGTGAAATCTCAGGGTTGTTTTGATTTGCATTTCCCTGCAAATCATGACTAAGGATGTTGAACATTTCTTTAGGGGCTTCTCAGCAATTCGTTATTCCTCAGGTGAAAATTCTTTGTTTAGCTCTGTACCCCATTCTTAATAGGGTTATTTGGCTCTCTTGAGTCTACCTTCTTGACTTGTTTGCATATCTTTTATATTAGCCCCCTATCAGATGTAGGATTAGTAAAGATCTTTTCTCAATTTGTTGGTTGCTATTTTGTCTTTTGACAGTGTCCTTTACCTTACAGAAACTTTGTAATTTTATGAGGCCCCAATTGTCAATTTTGATTTTAGAGCATAAGCATTGGGATACATGTTCCACTATGTTCATAGCAGCCCTGTTTATAATTGCCAGAAGCTGGAAAGAACCCAGGTATTCCTCAACAGAAGAGTGGATGCAAGAAATGTGGTATATATACACAATGGCATACTATTCAGCCATTAGAAACAATGAATTCATGAAATTCTTAGGCAAATGGATGGAGCTGGAGAGCATCATACTAAGTGAGGTAACCCAGTCTCAAAAGATCAATCATGGTATGCACTCACTAATAAGTGGATATTAACCTAGAAAACTGGAATACCAAAACATAATCCACACATCAAATGAGGTACAAGAAGAACAGAGGAGTGGCCCCTTGTTCTGGAAAGACTCAGTGAAGCAGTATAGGGCAAAACCAGAACAGGGAAGTGGGAAGGGTTGGGTGGGAAAACAGGGGGAGGGAAGGGGGCTTATGTGACTTTCAGGGAGTGGGGGTCTAGAAAAGGGGAAATCATTTGAAATGTAAATAAAAAATATATAGAATTAAAAAAATAAATATAAATAAAAAATATCACTTTACCTAAAAAAAAAAAAAAAAACTAATAACAGAGCAAGAATAACAACACCATTGTCTCAAAGTATGAAAAATGCAACAGAATAAAATAAGTTGACATAAAAAAAAAAGTATTGGTGTTCTGTTCAGAAAAATTTCCCCTGTGCCCATGTGCTCAATACTCTTCCCCATTTCTTTTCTATTAGTTTCAGTTCAGTGTGTCTGGTTTT
Source organism: Apodemus sylvaticus (assembly GCF_947179515.1). Lineage (NCBI taxonomy): Eukaryota > Metazoa > Chordata > Mammalia > Rodentia > Muridae > Apodemus > Apodemus sylvaticus. The sequence goes on along the minus strand of NC_067472.1, from coordinate 158,446,774 downwards.
ATGTGGAGGTCCTTGATCTATTTGAACTTGAGCTTTGTTCAAGGAGATAAGAATGGATCAATTTGCATTCTTCTGCATGCTGTCCTCCAGTTAGCAATATACAACAAACCAGTAGTCAACATCAAACTAAATGGAGAGAAACTTGAAACAATCCCACTAAAATCAGGAACTAGACAAGGCTGCCCTCTCTCTCCATACTTATTCAATAAAGTACTTGAAGTTCTAGCTAGAGCAATTACACAACAAAAGGAGGTCAAAATGATACAAATTGGAAAGGAAGAAATCAAATTATTACTACTTGCAGATGATATGATAGTATACTTAAGCAACCCACAAACTCCATCAGAGAACTCCTACAGCTCATAAACAACTTCAGCAAAGTGGCTGGATATAAAGTTAAGTCAAGCAAATCAGTAGCCTTCCTATACTCAAAGGATAAACAGGCTGAGAAAGAAATTAGGGAAATGACACCCTTCACAATAGCCACAAAAAAAAATTAAAGTATCTTGGTGTGACTCTAACTAAACAAGTGAAAGATCTTTATGACAGAAACTTCAAGTCTCTGAAGACAGAAATTGAAGAAGACCTCAGAAGATGGAAAAATATTCCATTCTCTTGGATTGGCAGGATTAATATAGTAAAAATGGCCATCTTGCCTAAAGCAATCTACAGATTCAATGCAGTTCCCATCAAAATCCCAACTCAGTTCTTCATAGAGTTAGAAAGAACAATTCTCAAATTCAACTGGAATAACAAAAAACCCAGGATAGCTAAAACTATTCTCAACAGTAAAAAAAAAAAAAAAGAAGAAAGAAAGAAAACAAACAAACAAACAAAACAAAACAAAACAAAACAAAAAAACTTCTGGGGGAATCAGTATCCCAGACCTCAAGCAGTACTATAGAGCAATAGTGTTAAAAACTGCATGGTATTGGTACAGTGACAGGCAGTTAGATCAATAGAATAGAATTGAAGACCCAGAAATAAACCCACACAATTATGGTCACTTGATTTTGACAAAGGGGCTACAACCATCCAACTGAAAACAGATAGGAAGGCAACTTATAACCTAGAGGAGATTGGAGGAAATCATGAGTGAATGTATATTGCTGTCCTGAGTATGGTCATGTTAAGAACATTGTAGTATCAGACCCATGGGAATGACAAGGTTCTCCCTAGGTCAAGATCAGTACAATTGTAAGATATCCCAGCAGTCCAAGTATGAATGTTGACAGTGTGTGTATGAAGTATTAACTCTTGCCAGATGATTGTCTCCTGAGACCTGTCTCCTAAAATACTACAGAGATGGAGTAAGCCACCTCTTTGTTGAGCTGTTCTCATTCTGAGTTCATGGACAACAAGGTCCCAGCTTTCCTATATGTGTATATGTTGTTTCTTCAGTTCCTATCACCCAAGTCAGGTCAACCCTAAATCCCTGAAGTTTATGACACTCCATTATTAGCTGTGTAGTTGTTTCAGATCACACCCTTAGCATCTAGGAGACACTGGGCCTCAGAAATTATCTCTCTTCTGAGGTAGGTTCATAAGAGTTTATGTGGTAAAACTGTCTTCCTGGTATTTTTTCTAGTGACACATGTTTTGTTCTCAATAAATGTCAATGTGATAATTACATTAAAATCTCCATATTCAAATCACTATGGAAATATTAAAGTAGACCTTGAATGCATTCCCCACTATTTCTTCCTCTCTTTTAGCAAAGACTATATTTATTTCCCTTGGCAGAGATTAAATTAAATGCATGAGAATCAGATTGCCTGAAATAGAATTTGATTCTTTGATTTATTTCTCAATGATGTTTTACAAATTCTTCTCATAGAAACTGCATTATCCTTACAGAGTTGTTAAAAATAAATACATTTTATGCGAGGTGCAAATTATAGTCCTGGTGAAAGTATTCACACAGTTAAGTTTCTTCCCCTAGATTGTTTCTTGTGTTTCCTTTCTGGGTTACAATTACAAAAGGAAAGAATATGTAAGTCTGGGTCCTATGTGTTAAAAATAGAGTTAAGAATACATCCTGAATATTTCTTTTCAATAGGAACCTTTTTAAACATTTCCATTTCCTCATTTCTTGTATTGTGCATGTCTTTGCCCTTGTAATGATCATTTCAATTATTTCTTTGAAATCATAATTTAAGATTAAAATAAGCACACACCATCTCTCACTCTTGACACACACACACACAAAGAGAGAAAGAGAGAGGGGGAGAGGGAGAAGTTGGGGAGAGAGAGAGAGATAGATAGATAGATAGATAGAGAGAGAGAGAGAGAGAGAGAGAGAGAGAGAGAGAGAAACATGGTGAAATGTATGAGGATTGAAGGCAGAAGGTAGAAAATATACATTTTTGCTTTATACATTTCCTTCAATATTCAAGACACAAAACTAGCCTGAAATATAAAATTACCCTATCACCTATAGATTTCGTATTTGATTCTCTGAGACATAGAAAAACAAGGAGAAAGCAGACAGTTAACAGTCAGGCATGGGTGGGGTGAGGCAGACCTGACTTGTCATCAACAGTTCAAGTCCCAGGCACTGCTTCTACGTGCTGACAGAGTAGACATGCTTCACGCTCCCAGATCTCCCTGCTCTTTCTTAATTAGTTTGCTAATGAGCCAATGTTTTCAGTGGACTGTGAAATTAAAACAATGTGCTGTCTACTGTGATAGCTAAACATTTTCACTGGACAGATTTGTGTTTCACCCTCACTGTGATGTCCTTTCTCAATTTGCAACAGAGTGAAAAAGACAGCTTCAAAGGGGTGCAGGTGTCTGGTGGGCAAATGAATAAACACTCACTGCATGTGGAACAATTAAATAACCTGAAACAAATGAGATCTGAGGGACATGCAGAAGCACAGCAAGAACTTTTAGGACACAGCAAGAGGATTCAAGGGAATTTCTGATAGTGGAATCAGGCTCAGAAGGCCAGGTGCTCCCTTGTCTGTTCTTTGATAACCAAGAGTCCTGGAGTTCTTCCTCTGTATGCCATTTGAGGAAGAAATCATGAGGAAATAATGGTACCCTTTGTTGTCACCAAAAAATTAGGCAATGGACGAGTGAATTCAGCAATACAGTCTCTTTCCAGTAAGTCCAGAGTAGGCATTATTTCCTAATCCATAGTGACACTGTCATGAGCCCAATAATACTATCTCAGCCTGGCATACTCTTATTTTTTAATTGATAATCCTTATAAATAATTAAACAGGACTATTTTTTAAACCTTCATCTGACAATTCTGACTTTGCATAAATTAAAATAGCATGCTTTTTCTTTTAGCAATCTTTATAATGAAAATTATAATACAAATAAGAAGCTTAGGAGAAGAAATATACTAAAATTTATAGAATGTTAGGCTACCTGTGAATAATGCATCAGATATATTAGGCAAGAAAACCAGACCCTGTAACAGTCAGAACAGTATCCTGATAGTAACATACAAGAAGAAAGCAGTTTTAGCTTTGACGAACATAAAGGGCTTTAATAGGCAAAGATTATCTTTGAATCTTCCAGGAAAAGTAGGTATGAGAGTAAAGGTACAGATAAAGAAAATCATCACTGAGCTGGGGAGATTAGGAAATGAACCAACTTGAACCTTGCAAGAGAGAAGACTTTAAACACAAACACAGAGTTTGAGTCAAAAGAAGGAGACCTCAAAGAGAAGGATCGACTCTTAGACATATTATACATATTTCATTTTAAGATTTGAGCAGATTGTCTTAGTTAAGGTTTTCATTGCTATGACAGACACTATGAACAAGGTAACTCTTATAAGGACATTTATTTGAGGCTAGCTTACAGATTCATTAGTTTAGTTCATTATCATAAAGGTAGGAACAAGGTGGCATTCAGGCATGCAGGGTGTAAGAGGAACTAAGAGGTCTACAACTTCTTGAGAAGGCAAACAAGAGAAGATCAGCTCCCACTTGGCTAGGAGGAAGGTCTCAATGCCCACTTCCACAGTGACACACTTTCTCCAACAAGGCCACACCTACTCCAACAAGCCCTCACCTCCTAATATTGCCTCTCCCTGAGCCAAGCATATTCAAACCATCATAGAGATTAATCAGATTCTGGGCTTCACACTAAGATTTGAGGGAAGAAGTTCAATATTTTAGGAAAAAAAATCTATAAAGTGTAAAAGAAATGATAAAAAATATTATGTTGGCAGTTGTCCTTTAATAAGTGACTGAATAGCAGGGTTCAGCTATTGAGATACTTAAAAGGATTCAGTCATTGTTGCTTATGAAAACTAGCTCAGATTTGCTACCATCATCTTTACATATAAATACATGTACAATATGTTGGCTTACAGACAATTCTGCTAGGCTCCACCCAACAGCTATTAGCAACAGCTTGTTTTACGTCCCAATAGTACTAGCCAGGTATATAAGAAGGACACTAACTATCACCTATTCTCTGTCTCCATATTCTCTTTCTCTGTGTCCCAACATGTTCCTAGCCAGCCTCTCCCTCTCTCTCTTCTCTCTCTAACCTTCTTTCCACATTCCCCTTCTCTGCCTCTACCCTTCCATTCCTGGCCACTTAATCTTTCTATTTGGTCTGCTGCAGTCACATGGTTTGATTGTTTAGGGGAACAACTTGACTAGACCTGCCAAGTTGTCCCTGCCACTGCTGCATTATGTCATCTTATCCTGCCATTTTATAAAACACACCAAACACAACGACTTATTGAAAGATGTGTAGGACACTAAGAAATAACACCTACGTCTCTGAGAATTGAATTATCTACCAAGGAAAAGAATAAGACAAAAATCTACATCAATACTTCAGTTACTAAAGAACTCCCATGGAAAAGCAGGTTTGGATTCCTTCATTTAAATACCTAAAATAGAGACATCATTTAGATCCAAGGAAGGACATGAATCTGTATACTATAGAGGGACAGCTCATTGTCAGTTTATTGCTTGAGTTAAAATAACAAACATGAATGTGACAAATCCTCCTGCAGTACAGTTTGCATATAGGTAACAAACACAAGCACATGGTCCATAAAAGATGAACTCATCTGGTGCAATGATATTTGAACGACACAAGAGGCTGTGTGCCCATCATCTTAGTAATTCATGCTTGGGCAAGAGGATTAAAAATATTTTTATATCTCTCTCTATCTTAGTCTCTCTGTTTCTCTCTGTCTTTCTCTGTCTCTCTCTCTTCCTATCTCTGTCTCTGTCTCTTTGTCTCTGTGTCTCTGTCTCTTTCTGTCTCTCTGTCTCTGTCTCTCTCTCTCTTCCTATCTCTGTCTCTGTCTCTTTGTCTCTGTGTCTCTGTCTCTTTCTGTCTCTCTGTCTCTCTGTCTCTCTGTCTCTGTCTCTCTCTCTCTCTCTCTCTCTCTCTCTCTCTCTCTCTCTCTCTCTCTGTGTGTGTGTGTGTGTGTATATGTTTATTTGTGTATGTGTCTGCCAATCTGTGAGTGCAATGGCCCATTGAGACCAGTAAAATTGTTGGTCTTATAAGGTCAACTTAGATCCAATACAACTCAACACCAGGTAAATAGAAAAAAGGAAAATCCAGGACATAGAGTTAGACTAGGGACCTGACCTGTAACTGAGCTAGAATGTCATAGAGCTTTTATGTCTGTGCCAAGTTGTAGTTATATTTTTCTCCAACCAAGATTTAAGATAGGACATTTTAATAGGGATGTTTCCCTATGTGGTATATTTATCTAATTCTCAGTGGTTGCTTTATTCAGCTGTCCTATGACAACTAGCCAAACATTTATATCTCAATTAGCCAATCAGTATGTCAGTTACCCATGTATATATCTCTCTCTGCAAAGCAGTATTCAATTAACCAGAGAGGTCTTGGGAAATTAAACTTTATTTGTCTTCTATTCAAAATGAATCTTTTACTCAAACTGGTTTCAACTTGGTTCTTTATTACATTAGATTTCCTGGATCTGGAGTTACAGATGGTTATAAATGATCCAATGTGGTGGGTAGAAACTAAGCTGGTGTCCTCTACAAAAGCAAAAAGTGCTCCTAATCATAGAGCCATCTCTCCAGCTCCAAGGATCAAAAATGTGAGGTTAAATTGAACTACATATTATTCATCTATGTACAAAATAAAACATATTCCTTAGATATATTTCTATAGCCCTGATAAGTCACCATGGCAAAGGCAACTTGAAGACAGGACTTGTGTGTGTAAGAGTTTCAGAGAATGATTGCATGGCAGCCATAGTGGAGACCATGACAGCAGGCAGACATAATGCGAGAGAAATGTGTAGGAGGACACATCTTGAGACATAGCTACATATGCTAATCCATTATAAACACATATATATGACAAAGTTGACGACAATGGTAATTGATAATGAGGAATGCTTCCAAACACATTTAAAATGTAATCCTGGGAACTGTCAGTCATAAAAGGCTCCCTGTATTAATTGTCTCCTGACAGTGTTGGAGGACAAACTAAGACTAGTGTAGTAGAAGGAATTTTCAGAGATGTTCCAAGATGAATGAGGCTTAAACAACCTAACAGAATTAGTAAATAGTGCAGGACATGAACCAGGTTAGTTAGATCTTTCATAGCATCTTGTATGGGACTGAGCCACCTCATGTCTAAGAAGATAAGCTACAGAGTGAAACAGACCTGGATTCACATCCCTGTGTTGTGAATATTCTTTGCAAAAACAATACCTTTTAAAAAAAATCAGTATTTCTGTAGCCCATTTTTAATAGGTTTATTTGGCACTCTGGAGTGTAACTTCTTGAGTTCTTTGTATATATTGGATATTAGCTCTCTGTCGGATGTAGGGTTGGTGAAGATCTTTTCCCAATTTGTTGGTTGCCATTTTGTCTTTTTGACAGTGTTCTTTGCCTTACAGAAAGTTTGTAATTTTATGAGGACACATTTGCCAATTCTTGATCTTGAGCATAAGCTATTGGTGTTCTGTTCAGGAAATTTTCCCTTGTGCCTATGTGCTCAATGCTCTTCTCCAGTTTTTTTTTCTATTAGTTTCAGTGTGTCTGGTTTTACATGGAGGTCCTTGATCCATTTGGAGTTGAGGTTAGTACAAGGAGATAAGAATGGATCAATTTGCATTCTTCTGCATGCTGATCTCCAGTTGAACCAGTACCATTTGTTGAAAAGGCTATCTTTTTTCCACTGGATGGTTTTAGATCCTTTGTAAAAAATCAAGTGACCACAGGTGTGTGGGTTCATTTCTGGGTCTTCAATACTATTCCATTGATCTAGCTGTCTGTCACTGTACGAATACCATGCAGTTTTTAACACTATTACTCTGTAGTACTGCTTGAGGTTGGGATAATGATTCCCCCAGAAGTTCTTTTACTGTTCTTTTACTGTAGGGCTCTGGTCCTGGAAAGGCTTGATGCAGCAATGTAGGGAATTACCAGGACAGAGAAGTGGGAAAGGGTTGATTGGGGAAGGCGCAGAGGGAAGAGGGCTTATGGGACTTTCAGGGAGGGGCAACCTGGAAAGAGGAAATCATTTGGAATGTAAACAAAGAATATAGAAAAAATAAGTAAAAATAAATAGATGTTTTAAAGTAAAAACAAAATAAAACAAAAAAAACAAAAAAAAAACAAAAAACAAAAACAAAAAAGAAGCATTTCAGCATTACAATGTAGAATTTAGAGTTGGATTTAGACCACCATGGAGATTGAGTTAAACATAGGCACCTATGTGATACAGTTTCAGAGAAGATTAAACAAAGGACAGTGGCGCACCCTGAGTACGGATGTTTCAATCCCATGAGCTGGAGACTTGGAAATAAGAAAGAAGGAGAAAGTGGGAGGAGAATTGTCATTCATTCTTCTCTTCTTCTATGTCTGCTGAATTTCAAGTTAGCTTAGCATCCAGGCTTTGCAGTTATTTCCAGCCACGCTTAGACGGGTTTAGAGAATCGATTCAAAACAAAATCAAAACACATAGTGTGCTGAGAAAGAGATCATGCCTGAGTTTATGTGCTAGCAAGGTGAATCAGACAAAGAAACTGTAATTGTTTAAGTTTAATTAATCAAATTATCTTTTGTGAAAACCAGGGGCATTGCACCAGGACAATAAGAGGTACAATGAGGGCAAATTGTCACCATTTAATCTCTACAGTGCAATGATAATTTAAGACTTCTCATTTGACAAGAGAATGCTCAAAAAGAGAAATTGTAAGACACTCTGATAGAGGTGGGCTTCCTAAGAAAATGTTTCTCCAATTCAACCAGATTGGCTGTGTGAGAGTCACTACCTCTGAAGTCTAAGTGTCTAAGAGACACCTACAGTTAGAAGAACTTAGAGTCATCTACTTGTGACAGTACATAGGTAAGAATAATGCTAGAGTAAGGGACTCATAAAAGCTTGTACTAAATTCCCAGAAAAATACTAACGTTGGATTCCAAACATATAGCTTCCGAGTGGGCTTGACTCAAAGATGTGAGGTAGAAGCATGAGTTGCAATGAGGATCTAGCAAACAAAGGTACCAGCAGATTCCAGAAACATGGAATGCTTACCCAGGTTAAGTTGCAGGTACCTGAGGAGCTAGCCCAGAAAGCAGTGAGAAGTACTACAGGCAACAGAAATGGTAGAGGACTGCAAAACCCTCTGAGGCCCCGTGGAGCTTGGTAGTCTCACCAGGTTTTGGTCTTGCTATTGTTCTCTTTCCCCAAGTTCCCTGTTCTTCATTTTCAGGAACAGGACACATAAATCATTACTTATTGAAAGTGGACGATTTGCTTTATGATTTCACAGGGCTCCAAGATAACAAAGGACCTTGAGAAGACTGGAATTTTCAACTACTTTTATCTTCAGTGCTCCCTGGTCTCAGATGGTAGGTATTTTGATTTGTGGCATAGCAATGGCCATACTAAGCAAGGGGTTAAAATATATGAATTAAAGTAATGAGCTTGGATTTCAGATTCACAAGGGGTCAACATTTACAGTTAAACTGCTGGAGTAGGCTTGCTCTTCAGTAACAAAACCAATTTTCAAAAGTGGTAGTGACTTTGTTCTAATTTAATTAATATGCAGAGATATATCTCATCCAGTCTACGGAGAGGAAGTATCTCTAAATTAGCTTTTTTAGCCTCTAGACAAGTACAGTATTAACTCAAATTAGAAATGAGTGATGCTGAGAGCTCAACATGACACTCAAAGGACCCTTAAATAATGAGATTAGTTTTTCATTTGTAATGGAGAAAGGCCTTTCACTTACAGGAACAAGCATAGAGAAACAACAATCTATTGGTAAACAGTATCAGGGCTAAAGTTAATGTGGATCACCTTCCATGATCATTCAATTCCAATGGCGATTAGATGTTACCTTGTAGAAAGCATAGCAAGTAGAAGAGGTTAAGTAAGTATGTTATATTCTCTCTGTGATGCAGTTGTAACCATTAAGTGTTCACAACCCATGACCCTGAATAAACCCTGAACAACTTGTCTCTGCTATTCATTATTCTTTATCAAGGTTTACATCATTAGGCTCTTCAGTTGTTTCTCTTAAACATATTTTTCCCATTTGTTTTTCCAATATATGATCAGCTCTTTGACAAACTCCCAAATGTTCTGTGTTGGCCTGACAAGGACAGGGATCAGGTCCTGGTCATTGGGCATTACCAGGCTTTTTAAATTTTACTATGAAACATGTCAGTTATGACATCTGGCAGATACTTGTGTACACTAGCATCACTTTTTATTCTTTACTCAAAAAAAAAGCAAAGCAAAACTTAAAGACTATTTTATCAAAATATTGTTGATTTGGTCTTTAAAGAAATGTTCATTGAAAAAAATAATTCAAAATTTATTTTATGTGAAACAAAGCCTATGGAATGCAGCTTAGACTTCTTACAATATCCACTAAGTTCTGCTGAAATACCAGCTTTGACTTAAATGTTGAAAACATGTAACATTAATGTTAAGCAGAAAGATCCCCATAAGAACAAATACCTCATGGAGTTCAGCTTTATATGTATATATGTGTATATATTGGATTGTATAGGTATATTTAAAATGGACAATGTGTATATGTAGAGTATTATTATGGAAAGTTAGAGAGCAGGATATTTGATTTGATATTTTATTTACAGACTTCTTAGCAGGCAAGCTGCAGTTTTGCATCCTTACCTCAGAAGTGCAGTGGGTCATGAACTGTTTACTCATAAGGACACTTTGACCACTTTCACACACAAAGATCTTTGCTGTAATAATGAATCTGACATAAAAAATAAATGACTATAATTAGCTTCCCCATTAGTTTTAACTAAGATTATTTCTTTAGTCATGACTGATTTATCTGTTTCACTTTCTGGTGCTGTATGTAGTCCCTTGTGAGGCACCAAAGGGAAGAAAATGAAATTAAGCTCAAAATCTAGAGTGGCTCATTTAACCTAGAATAATCTTTGACTGAGAAATCTACAAGGGTATGCACAGGCCTGTGGGGAAATGTCCTGTGGTACTGAAAGAGAGTTTTTAGAATACACGGACACCAATCTATATTTCCTAGAATAAAGAAAAAATCTCATGTGAGTGTATCTAGAATATGCTTTGAAACTCCATATGAATTTTCTCTCCTCACTTTTATCTCTTTCATTTTGGAAGATGATAGGACAAGTGTGTCCTTGAACAACTTAAGAGTTCATTGAACCTGTGAGAGGTCCCTCTTAGGTGACTAGGGTAGTAAACTGAGAATAAACAAGAAAAAAGTATACCGAGGATTTGAGGAAATCTATTGTCTACACATACATCAGCAGAGGAAAAACATTTCTTTCTTTCCTTATTTTCTGTCCTCTTTCTCCTCCTCCTCCTCCTCCTCCTCCTCCACCTCCTCCTCCTCCTCCTCCTCCTCCTCCTCCTCTGCTTCCTTCTCTGCCTGCCACAGGCTTACTCACTCAATGTATTCCTGTTCTTTTTTTGATATGTGAGAAATTAGCTCTCTGTTCCCTAGGATGGCCTTGAACTTCTTTGCTCAAGGAGTTCATCCTTCTGAATACTGTGACTACAGTGCCTGAGTATTCTACCACAACCAGGTAACTTTGATTTTTTTTCAGGCCTCAAACTCTCTTTTTAACTTTCAGGTTTTTCCAAATCCCTACAAGGATTTTTTCGTTTACTTTTTTTTCCGTATAAACCCTGTAATCCTATAACCAAGTGTGGTCTGGGACAAGCATCCTAGTCTTCTACCTCACATGTGCCTTGGTGAAAGCCCTGTGAGTTGCTGAACTATCCATACTCTCCTATAGACTAGGAAGCTATCATCAGAGAAATTCCCTTTGCTACATGATTAATATAATTTGTGGTAAAGGGTAAACTATGTTTTTAAAATCTGTGGCAGCTCATGGCAAAGAAGACATGAAAATGGGGAAGTAGAAAACATGAAAATCATTAATGACAAACTCTTTTATTTTTAAAGAGTTGACAGTGGATGACTGGAGAGAATGTACAGACAGACCTAGTATGCTCTTTGACATAGAATGGTTTGACGAAGCAAATCTAAACTCAGACCTTTGCCTAGGTTGTTCTCCATTTTAGGAGACACTAAGAAAGAATGATGTTGAGTTGGGATGGTGATTACCACTGAAATGACATAAATTCTAGGCCATTTCACCAGAAAGAGCTCTTTAAAATGCATATTTAAAATGGTGAGTTCAAACAAGCTTTCTAAATCATTGCAAATGCTGAAAGATTTTAGCTTTAATTTCCTTACCAATGAGGATAACCTTTCCAACAAAGGGGGTGACTGACTGTGAAAACCACTAATGTCACTTACTACTTACTTGCTTTTATCTCCTATACAAAACCATTCTAAAATAAAGATGCTTATTACATACTTGATACAATTGTGTGAATGTCATTTTCACCTTATATTGTAGTAGATTTTGCTTAAAAAGACTATCAAGTGCTCTGAGTAATGGTGTTTCAAATGGCAATGATGAATTAGGGAATAAATAGAAGGAGACATCTGAAAAGTTTGGGAAGTATTTCAACTCCTAATCTCTGTTAACAGAGGACCTGATGGTGGACGATCCATGACCTTATTTGTTAAAGAAGATGTATTTACACTAAACATGGCATAGGTGGAACATTGTGGTATAGTAGAGAGGAAAACTCAGAACATCAGGGTACTGAAGGAAGAACGGGTGTTTGTGAAAGAGATTTCAGACTGTTTTCCCAGGATGTCACCTTAATGCTTAAGGTTTCATTCCTATGAAGAGACACAATGGTAACTCTTATAAAGGAAAATATTTATTTGGGGCTAGCTTACAGTTTCAGAGGTTTAGTCTATTAGTATCATGGTGGTAATCAGGACAGCATCCAAGACATGGTGCTGGAAAAGGAGCTAAGAGTTCTACATCTTGATCCTAAGGCAGCAGAAGGAGACACTGGAATAATATGAATATAGGAGACCTCAAAGTCTTCCCCTAGAGTGATACACTTTCTCCAACAAGGCCACATCTACTCCAAAAAGGCTGCACCTCAGGATAGTGCAACTCCCTCTGGGTCAAGCATTCAAACACATGAGTCTATGGGGGCCATACCTATTCAAATCATCATAGCCTTAAAGAATGAGACAAAATTCATAAGACAAGATAATTGTGAAGACACTTTTGGCTGGAAAGATCAGTTTTAGATCCACATTATACCAAACAAAGCAATCAGAAAAATGCTTGTGACCAGGAGCTGTGTCCTTTTATCCAGGTGCTGATACTAGATTAGACTGAATGAGCCTCATCTACCCTCAACTCCCCATGTAGATGGTGAATACCTAATATCCAAAACCTGACATGTAGTAGTTTGTTCAGATAATACTTGGAATAGCAGTACTTGATAATGCTTTATATGATTTTTTATTTGTCATTATCCTACCTTTATTAAACATTATTAGCTGTAAAATTATCACATGTCCTTCTTAGAACCTGTATCTAGGAAAAGGTATTCCTTGAAAGCATGGTATTATAGATATGGATGGCCACATGCAGTATGAAAGTTAAATTCCAAAACTATGAAGGAGGTCAATTGCTGTATATTAAAAAATAAGATAAATCATTGATTGCTAACCTTCAGGCAATAATGTTTCCCAGTAAGAACTGTTATTTTATAAGACTCAATGATATACAGAATATAGGGTGCTTAGTGTGCTTAATCTCTGCCATCAAGAAACACAAAACATATGTTGGCCACCACAAGATTATAAATTAAAATAGACAGCACTAACATCAGCACATACGATAATTTTGAAAACCCTAATTATTATACTTTGACACATGAGTATCTACCATAAGAGGAAATGAGAGACCAGCTAACAGGCATAGCCCAAGGCGGACATAGCAGGGGTCTCAGACGGTCAGGCCCTGGGCTGCTCGTTGGGCCATCTGTGTGCTAACCCAGCCAGGAGGTTGTTAGCCCAGCAGACTCTCCCAGCACTCTCAGGGAACTCGCGCACGCCACCATCCTAGCCACCTGACACACCCAATTAACACCCACAGCTGAGGGGAACTTTGCACCGACATTGGCCTGCCAGGCTTTTGCCTAGACTCAGGGTCTGAGCAGCTAGGCTAGCCTTGTGTGCACCAACCCGGTTGGGAGTTCTGCTGCCCAGATCAGCCTGGGCGGCAGCACCACATCTCCAAGTCCTGCAAGTGGCTAGCTGGGTTTCCAGGCAGCCAGCTGGGAGAAGTCAGTGTGCTCCAGTGAATCCAGCGGACCCCAGCGGGAGCATTCGGGTGCCTGCTTTGGGATCTGAACAGCCTGGGCAGCAGCACCCTGTCTACAAGCAGTGCAGGAGGTAAGCTGTGCACCAGAGGCCAACTGGGAAGGGGCAGCTTGCACTGGTGAGTCCAGCACTGACAAGACAAACTAACACCACCAGTGAGAACTAGATGGCAAAAGGCAAACGCAGTAACGTCACTAACAGAAATCAAGGCAATATGGCAACATCTGAACCCAATTCCCCTCTACCAACATGTCCTGGATACCCCATCACACCAGTAAAACAAGATTTGGATTTAAAATCACTGGTCATGATGCTGGTACAGGAACACATGAAGGACACACTTAAAGAAATTCAGGAGAAAATGGATCAAAAGTTAGAAGCCCTTGCAAGGGAAACACAAAAATCATTGAAAGAAATCCAGGAGAATACAAAAGCCAACAAGGAGGAAATGCAAAAAACACTTAAAGAAATACAGGAGAACTTTGGTCAACAGGCTGAGCTCATGAAAGAGGAAACACAAAAATCTCTTAAAGAATTACAGGAAAACACAAACATGCAAGTGAAGGAGCTAAGCAAAACCATCCAGGATCTAAAATCAGAAGTAGAAACAACTAAGAAAACTCAAAGGGAGACAACTTTGGAGATAGAAAGCCTTGGGAAGAAATCAGGGGACAGAGATGCAAATATCAACAACAGAATACAAGAGATAGAAGAAAGAATCTCAGATGCTGAAGATTCCATAGAAACCATGGACTCAACAGTTAAAGAAAATGCAAAATGCAAAAAGCTTGTAACCCAAAATATCCAGGAAATCCAGGACACAATGAGAAGACCAAACCTAAGGATTATAGGCATAGATGAGAGTGAAGATTTACAACTTAAAGGGCCAGCAAATATCTTCAATAAAATTATGGAAGAAAACTTCCCTAACCTAAAGAGAGAGATGCCCATGAATATACAAGAAGCCTACAGAACTCCAAACAGACTGGACCAGAACAGAAATACTTCCCGTCACATAATAATCAAAACACCAAATGTTCTAAACAAAAAAAGAATACTAAAGGCAGTAAGTGAAAAAGGCCAAGTAACATATAAAGGAAGACCTATCAGAATCACAGCAGACTTTTCACCTGAGACTATGAAGGCTAGAAGGTCCTGGGCAGATCTCATGCAGACTCTAAGAGAACACAAATGCCAACCAAAACTACTGTATCCAGCAAAACTCTCAATCACCATAGATGGAGAAACTAAGATATTTCATGACAAAACCAAGTTTACCCAATATCTATCCACAAACCCGGCCTTAAAAAGGATAATAGGAGGACAACACCAATACAAGGAGGGAAACTTCACCCTGGAAAAAGCAAGATAGTAACCTTTCATCAAACCCAAAAGAAGTTAAGCATTCAAATTTAAAAAATAACGTCAAAAATGATAGGAAGTAACAATTACTATTCCTTAATATCTCTTAACATCAATGGACTTAATGCCCCAATAAAAAGACACAGACTAACTGAATGGATACGTAAACAGGACCCTACATTTTGCTGCTTACAGGAAACACACCTCAGGGTCAAAGACAAACACTACCTTAGAGTAAAAGGCTGGAAGACAATTTTACAAGCAAATGGTCTCAGGAAACAAGCTGGAGTAGCCATTTTAATATCAGATAAAATTGACTTTCAACCCAAAGTCTTCAAAAGAGACCCTGAGGGACACTTCTTGCTGGTCAAAGGAAAAATACAAAAAGAAGAACTGTCAATCCTGAACATCTATGCCCCAAATGCAAGGGCACCCTCTTTCGTAAAAGAAACTTTATTAAAACTAAAAGCACACATTGCACCTAACACAATAATTGTGGGTGACTTCAACACTGCACTTTCCTCAATGGACCGATCAGGAAAACAAAAACTAAACGGGGACACAATGAAACTAATTGAAGCTTTGGACCAATTAGATTTCACAGACATATATAGAACATTCTATCCTAAAACAAAAGGATATACCTTTTTCTCAGCACCTCATGGTACCTTCTCCAAAATCGACCATATAATTGGTCACAAGACAGACCTCAACAAATATAAGAAGATAGAACTAATCCCATGCCTCCTATCTGATCACTATGGACTAAAAGTGGTCTTCAATAGCAACAGAAACAACAGAAAACCCACATACACGTGGAAACTGAACAATACTCTACTCAATGATACCTTGGTCAAGGAAGAAATAAAGAAAGAAATTAAAGACTTTTTAGAACACAATGAAAATGAAAACACAACATACCCAAATCTATGGGACACAATGAAAGCAGTGCTAAGAGGAAAACTCATAGCCCTGAGTGCCTCCAAAAAGAAAATGGAGAGAGCATACATTACCAACTTAATGACACACCTGAAAGTCCTAGAACAAAAAGAAGCTATTTCGCCCTGGAGGAGTAGAAGGCAGGAAATCATCAAACTCAGGGCCGAAATCAATCAAGTAGAAACAAAGAGAACCATACAAAAAATTAACAAAACCAGGAGCTGGTTCTTTGAGAAAATCAACAAGATAGATAAACACTTAGCCAGACTGACAAAAGGGCACAGAGAAAGTATCCAAATTAACAAACTTAGAAATGAAAAGGGAGATATAACAACGGAAACTGAGGAAATCCAAAAAATCATTAGATCCTACTACAAGAGCCTGTACTCAACACAACTGGAGAATCTGGAGGAAATGGACAATTTCCTTGACAGATACCAAATAGCAAAATTAAATCAGGACCAACTAGACCATCTAAACAGTCCCATAATGCCTAAAGAAATAGAAGGAGTCATAGAGTCTTCCAACCAAAAAAAGCACAGGACCAGATGGCTTCAGTGCAGAATTCTACCAGATCTTCAAAGAAGAGTTAACACCAATACTCTTCAAACTATTCCACAAAATAGAAACAGAAGGAACACTACCCAATTCTTTCTACGAAGCCACAATTACGCTGATACCAAAGCCACAAAAAGATCCAACAAAGAAAGAGAACTTCAGACCAATTTCCCTTATGAACATCGATGCAAAAATACTCAATAAAATTCTTGCCAACCGAATCCAAGAACACATCAAAACAATCATCCACCACGATCAAGTAGGCTTTATCCCGGGAATGCAGGGTTGGTTCAATATACAGAAATCCATCAATACAATCCACTACATAAACAAAGAACCAAACCACATGGTCATTTCATTGGATGCTGAAAAAGCATTTGACAAAATTCAGCATCCTTTCATGCTTAAAGTCTTGGAGAGAACAGGAATTCAAGGCCCATACCTAAACATAGTAAAAGCAATATACAGCAAACCGGTAGCCAGCATCAAACTAAATGGAGAGAAACTTGAAGCAATCCCACTGAAATCAGGGACCAGACAAGGCTGCCCCCTTTCTCCTTATCTTTTCAATATTGTACTTGAGGTACTAGCTCGGGCAATTCGACAACATAAGGAGGTCAAAGGGATACAAATTGGAAAGGAAGAAGTCAAACTATCATTATTTGCAGACGACATGATCGTCTACCTAAGTGACCCAGAGAACTCCACTAGAGAGCTCCTACAGCTGATAAACAACTTCAGCAAAGTGGCAGGTTATAAAATCAACTCAAGCAAATCAGTGGCCTTCCTATACTCAAAGGATAAGCAGGCTGAGAAAGAAATTAGGGAAATGACCCCCTTCACAATAACCTCAAACAGTATAAAGTATCTTGGGGTGACTCTTACCAAACATGTGAAAGATCTGTATGACAAGAACTTCAAGACTCTGAAGAAGGAAATGGAAGAAGACCTCAAAAAATGGGAAAACCTCCCATGCTCATGGATCGGTAGAATCAATATAGTTAAAATGGCCATTTTGCCTAAAGCACTATACAGATTCAATGCAATACCCATCAAAATCCCAACTCAATTCTTCACAGAGTTAGAAAGAGCAATTATCAAATTCATCTGGAACAACAAAAAACCCAGGATAGCTAAAACTATTCTCAGCAACAAAAGAAAATCTGGGGGAATCAGGATCCCTGACCTCAAGCAATACTACAGAGCAATAGTGTTAAAAACTGCATGGTATTGGTACAGTGACAGGCAGGAGGATCAATGAAACAGGATTGAAGATCCAGAAATGAACCCACACACCTATGGCCACTTGATCCTCGACAAAGAGGCTGAAAACATCCAATGGAAAAAAGATAGCCTTTTCAACAAATGGTGCTGGTTCAACTGGAGGTCAGCATGCAGAAGAATGCGAATTGATCCATCCTTGTCTCCTTGTACTAAGCTCAAATCCAAATGGATCAAGGACCTCCACATAAAGCCAGGCACTCTGAAGCTAATAGAAAAGAAACTGGGGAAGACCCTTGAGGACATCGGTACAGGGAGAAAGTTTCTGAACAGAACACCAATAGCGTATGCTCTAAGAGCAAGAATTGACAAATGGGACCTCATAAAATTACAAAGTTTCTGTAAGGCAAAGGACACCATCAAGAGGACAAATCGGCAACCAACAAATTGGGAAAAGATCTTCACCAATCCTACATCAGATAGAGGGCTAATATCCAATATATATAAAGAACTCAAGAAGTTAGACTCCAGAAAACCAAACAACCCTATTAAAAAATGGGGTACAGAGTTAAACAAAGAATTCTCACCTGAAGAACTTCGGATGGCGGAGAAGCATCTTAAAAAATGCTCAACTTCATTAGTCATTAGGGAAATGCAAATCAAAACAACCCTAAGATTTCATCTTACACCAGTCAGAATGGCTAAGATTAAAAATTCAGGAGACAGTAGGTGTTGGAGAGGGTGTGGAGAAAGAGGAACACTCCTCCACTGCTGGTGGGGTTGCAAAT
Organism: Apodemus sylvaticus; assembly: GCF_947179515.1. Lineage (NCBI taxonomy): Eukaryota > Metazoa > Chordata > Mammalia > Rodentia > Muridae > Apodemus > Apodemus sylvaticus. The sequence goes on along the minus strand of NC_067472.1, from coordinate 158,428,191 downwards.
TGGTACAACCACTCTGGAAAGCAGTCTGGCGGTTCCTCCAAAAACTGGGCACCCCACTTCCAGAAGATCCTGCTATACCACTCCTGGGCATATACCCAGAAGACTCCCCACCATGTAATAAGGATACATGTTCTACTATGTTCATAGCAGCCCTATTTGTAATTGCCAGATGCTGGAAAGAACCCAGGTATCCCTCAACAGAAGAGTGGATGCAAAAAATGTGGTATATCTACACAATGGAGTACTATTCAGCCATTAGAAACAATGAATTCATGAAATTCTTAGGCAAATGGATGGAGCTAGAGAATATCATACTAAGTGAGGTAACCCAGACTCAAAAGGTGAATCATGGTATGCACTCACTAATAAGTGGATATTAACCTAGAAAACTGGAATACCCAAAACATAATCCACACATCAAATGAGGTACAAGAAGAAAGGAGGAGTGGCCCCTGGTTCTGGAAAGACTCAGTGAAACAGTATAGGGCAAAACCAGAACGGGGAAGTGGGAGGGGGTGGGTGGGAGGACAGGGGAAGAGAAGGGGGCTTGCGGGACTTTCGGGGAGTGGGGGGGCTAGAAAAGGGGAAATCATTGGAAATGTAAATAAATTATATCAAATAAAAAAAAAAGAAAAAAAAGAGGAAATGAGAGGCTCTTTATGTGATATGACAGTGTTTCAGTTTTCTTTTAAGTAGTTAAAACTAAAGCAGCAGGCTTATGAAATCTATTATAAATTGCAAGCTGACAAGCAGGTGTTCATAACTGCCTTATTGAATTGTAGTGCGAAGCTAGGCAAGGCTACTGTTTGTTTTCGTGTATATGAGAGATGGTGATATTCACTAACTAAAGGATTATATTATATCCTTTATATATATATATATATATATATAATGAATTCATATATATATATATTCATATATATATATATATATATATATATATATATATGATCTGGTTGTATAGCCACAGTTCTGTCTACAGAGGAGGAAAGAGTAGAGTTACAGGAAGCTTCACCTGGTATATTTGGATCATTTTACTGGTTTTAGACAAAGATTTAGTCATTATTTTGAGTTGTTATATTTATTTGTTTCATCTCTGTCATTATTGGTATCATGAATTATTCTTCTAAATCATATGTTCTCTGTGACTGCAAAACCTCCTATATCCCCACCCTGAAAAGAGGGGTCATATCCCCAGCAAATGAGAATAAGTGTAATGAATATCACCGTCTTTTAATGAAACCAGAATGTTCATAATCTTCTAGAAGCTGCAACTGGCTACCTAATACATAGTATGTGGATATGAGTTCTGACTACTCAAATTGGGTTAGAAATGAAAACCTCACCAGAATCCCCACTTGATGTGCTTGTTTGAATAATCTTTATTTATGTTTCCTTTTACAGAACTAAAACTTTCTGCCCTGCCAAATAACTTTGGATTTTGTGGTCAATTTCCCAGGCTTAGAGAGGCATTTCTCTTTTCTCCGACCATGAATTCTGTTGGCATCCAACTCTGGTTGTAAGTTTTGCCCACTGAGCTGTATTTCTAGCTGGAGAATAATGTTCTTTCCTTTATTTTGTTTATTGTTTTGCAGTGTTGAAGATGAAGCTCAGGGCCAAGACACACACTTTACCACTAAGCTATTCTCCTAGCTTATATTATTCTCCTGTGTTTTGTTTCACATCACAGAAACAAGTTACAAGTTATTCACAAATGCCTATGATGACTGAAATTTTAAAATATAATAAATTGAAATGGTGAAAATTTAAAAGTTCTGGAATTTCATACCCAGATTAAGAAAAACACTAATCATAGACAAGGAAAATGTTCTGAGGCATTTATCTGTTTATGAATATATCTGTAACATAAGAGAAACCCAAGTCCCTTTCACAGATTCTGTTTTCAGACACCATAATAGAACTTTTCTGAAATTCTTCTTTAGAGAGAAGCAGTGGGTTTAGGGGAATGCTCAGAGTACTTGAACAACTGAGAAAGCTGCATTAACTTAGTCACTTAAAATGTTCACCGAGCCATTCCTCAAGATCTGACTCAATTACCCCACCAAGTCTACTTCTTTCCCCCTGTCAGGCCATGGGAAAGGGGCTGCCATCAGCCCCACAGAGAAGGAACTCCCATGAGGAAGGAACTAGCAACTTTAGCTCCAGATGCAAAACTTTGCTCCACACCAGGGTATTCTTACCCCTAAATTATTACTCTTACGTCTGAAAATTGTAGGTAATGGATTTATATTTTATGTCTTTGGCCTCACTAAAAACCTTTCTAGTTGCTGCTTTGTACAAGGTCACTGTCTACATATTGAGCATGACATTTCATGAAACCTGAGAGCCCTGGTAACCACAGACACACTATGTGCACACTTCTGCATGAACAATTTATAGGGCTGTCTGTGCTACTAGAACCATATGATTCTTAATTTAAAAGTAAAACTAAAAAATTCCCTTATAATGAGCAACAGAATATATTTTGTCTAATATATTTTCATAGTTCTGTCAGTTGTTTTACTTTCTTACCAGAAAACAAAAAACAAACAAACAAAAAAAAAAACTGTGCTGTACTTTATCTTTTAGAGATGAAATAAATAGCCGTGTTGATCACTTTGAGATACATCTAGGGTGTTTCTTCTTGCCTGTCTGCTTTATTGGCCACCTAAGAAAACCTACCCTTAAGACAAGAGGTTTCTATGTAAATTGCAATGGTGACTCTCTGACTATATTCTATCAGTTGATTCTCTAAATGCTGCATATATGTACAAGGAATTATATTGTATTTGACCAAAAATACAACAATACATGTTTTGATAACTGAATATATAAGTTATCTTACAATATATTTGTTGTATTTTTAATTAATTCACTAGAATGTTGGGATAATAAAAATAGATCAGGATCCTTACAGACAGAGCACCCTATTTTGCCATAATAAATATACCCTCAAACTGCAGTCTATGCATTACTTTTCTCATTAGATCTTAATTATTCGCCTAGAAGGAAACAACTACTTTAAAAAATATTAATCAGTGGACTGGGAATAAATTTAGTTGTTAGAAGGTCATATATATTTTTTTGAAAAATACTAAAAAAAAAAAAAAAATGAGTTGGTGACCACAACTACATTCTCAGCACTTAGAATAGCAAAGCCATGGGATCAAGAGTTCAAGTCCACCCTGGGCTATATGAGAATCTTATATTTTGAAAATTAAAAGAAGTCTTTTTAAAAGTGTTGGCATAAGTAGTAGTGATATGTGAATATATATATGTGTGTGTGTGTATATATATATATATATATATATATATAATCAGAGAGAGTCTGACTCAAATAATTAGATTGGGATAGATCCACAGTATTTAATAAATAGAAAAAAATCTAATGGGTAGGGAAGATTACTAAAAAAACCATAATTATCCCTGTTTTGTTACCCAAAAATAGAGAACAGTATTGGAAAGGAAATAAGAAATCTTTCTTTCTGTTCCTGGTTCTACTTCACTGACAATGGATGGCTTGACGAGATATCCAGAGTTTCATCTGATTCTCACTGTTACAAACTGCAGCCAGAGTCTTGAAAGAAAATAGACAGCTAGGTAAGTAAGTAAATAATAGAATGTTTTATTATATGCTTCCTAAAAGTTTGCGTTATTATCCTGTCCTTTTCTTTGTTGTTTCGAGTTTCTGTTCTCTTTATCCTCTTTTCCATTCTGTCTGCTTTCTTATATATTTTTGCTGTGTATATCAATGAGTCACCTATTTATATGCCTATTATCTCTCATCATCAGTGTGTTATCTATCTATTATCTATTTATCCTTGTCCAGATGTGGTGGCGCATACCGTTAATCTCAGCCACACTTTCTGCTGAGGCTACACAAGGACATTAGAAGAAGGAAGATTCACTCTTCTTCAACTGCTTGCACGTGCTTGCCAGCACATTTGTTAGAACCTACTTCTACAGAATACCATCTGAAACAACTACTCTCATGGGACTGAGCAACTACTAGATTCTTGGACTTCCCATCCACAGCCGCCCATTGTTGGGTTAGTTGGACTACAGACTGTAAATCATCACAATAAATTCCCTAAATGTAGAGAGACATTCCGTAAGTTCTGTGGCTCTAAAGAACACTGACTATAACTATGATACCACATAATAACTGAAATGAAAAGATCACACCACATTTGCTTGGCCCACACATTGAATGCAAATAAGTTTGCCTCTAAATGTTTTATTTTTTGAAAATTGCAAGTTAAAAAATAATGGATTAAGGTGTATTTATTATCATTGGTTACTGAATATTAACAAATATTTAACTGCTATATATAACTTAAAAATTATTGCACATTTAAACCATGCTTCCTTTACTTTACAAATAATTACAATATTATCAAAACATACTGTATAAAGTTACTGCAGCATTACCTCTAGCAATAGATGGGGAAAACAGTAAGTAATGAGGCAAAACAACTTTCATGGAAATTATTCGAATATTTACCAATATTCTTCGTGGAACTACAGATCTACCTTTAAATTATACACATATGATTATGAAATTATTAACCAATACTCCTTTACCACTTTTAATTCTTTAGAGTAATACTAATCAAATTTTGTAATGAAAATGAAGGGATAGTATATGCAAAGAATAAGACCTTGGTCAAAGGAATTTTTCATGAATAATGTGAATTTTAAAAATGATTAACGAAATGTCAATGTGAATTCTATTGGATTAATTAGTCAACATGAAATTTACTCCCCACAACAACTGTGAAATGTTGCGTGATCTCCATTGTGATTAACAATGCTCTAAGTAGCTTCACATCCTTGTCAATTATCAGTATTCACATTGAATGCAAACTTCATAGATGAAAGTTCATAGCCTAGTTCATAAAAGAGTCATAATTTATTTTCTTCTGTGGTTACTTTGTTATTTGCCAAACTTTGCTGATTCTTTTTTATATTAGATATATTCTTTATTTATATTTCTAATGATTTTCTCTTTCCTTGTTGCCCCCTCCCCAAAAGTCCCATAAGCCCTCTTCCCTCCTCCTGTTCCCCAATCAAACCTCTCCCACTTCCTTGTCCTTGTATTCCCTTATACTGCTGCATTGAGACTTTCCAGGACAAGGTAGCTCTCCTTCCTTCTTCTTGGACATTTAATATGTGAATTGTGTCTTGGGTATTCTGAGCTTCTGGGCTAATATCCACTTACCAGTGAGTGAATACCATGTGTGTTCTTTTGTGATTAGGTTATCTCACTTAGGATGATATTTTCCAGTTCCACCGATTTGCCTAAGAATTTCATGAATTCATTGTTTTTAATAGCTGAGCATTGTTTTTAATTCTGTTTCTTTAATACAGAAAATATACAACATTTTGTGTATCCATTCCGCCATTGAGGGGCATCTGGGTCTTTCCAGGTTCTGGCTATTATAAATAAGGCTGCTATGAACATAGTGGAGCATGTGTTCTTATTACATGCAGGAGAATCCTCTGGGTATATGCCCAGGAGTGGTTTAATGGGGTTCTCTAGTAGTATCATGTCCAGTTTTCTGGGGAACCACCAGACTGATTTCCAGAGTGATTTTACCACCCTGCAATCCCACCAGCAGTGGAGGAGTGTTCCTCTTTCTCCAAAACCTTGCCAACACTTATTTTCTCCTGAGTTTTTGATCTTAGCCATTCTGACTGGTGTGAGGTGAAATCTCAGTATTGTTTTGATGTCATTTCCCTGATGACTAAGGATGTTGAACATTTCTTTAGGGGCTTCTCAGCCATTTGCTATTCCTCAGGTGAAAATTCTTTGTTTAGCTCTGTACCCCATTTTTAATAGGATTATTTGGCTCTCTGGAATCTAACTTCTTGAGTTCTTCGTATATATTGGATATTAGCCTTCTGTTAGATGTAGGGTTGGTAAAGATCTTTTCCCAATTTGTTGGTTGCATTTTGTCCTATTGACAGTGTTCTTTACCTTAAAGAAACTTTGTAATTTTCTGAGGTCCCATTTGTCAATTCTTGATCTTGGAGGATAAGCTATTCTCTCATTCTTTGTAGCTACATTTTCTCCATTACCCATGTTTCCTCTCTCTGCATTCTATTTAACAACTTAAGGCTGCACTGACCCCTCCCTCTTTCTTACCTGTTCTCCAATTCTGCCTCCCATTAATCAACAAATAAAGTGAGAGCCCGTGATAGCAGCCACTTTCAAAGGAGAGGGAAGCTGGATTGAGAAGCATATAGTGATGGGTGATAAAGATTGCCAATTTAACAAAATCTGAAATAACCTAGGAGGAAAGCTTCCTTGAATACCTATGAGGCCTTGTATAGATCAGATTAGCATGTTGTCATGCCTATATTGGGTCTGGAGTTGTGCAAATGATAAGGACCATTCAGTACACAGATTGCATGTAGACATTTTTAAGCCAAACAAAACAAAAACAAAACAAAAAACACAAGGAAAAAAGTGGGCACAATAGGGGTAACTGGTCCATTGTGTGGATTGCCTGTGTCTATGTCAGCATGGTACTGATTTATGGGTCCAGGCTAACTCTTGTTGTTTATCACAGAAGGATGTTCAATGTCCTGAAAAGTTATTTATAAGGACTTAATAGGGCAGTGAGCAAATCGAGGAGATAGCCCTTTCACCTGTAAAAGACTAGCATGATTAAGTTGTTTGATGTGGGAAAACATACTTTAAAGATGTCCCTCAACTCCATGACCTTGCTTCTTGGACTTCACAAAAGAAGAAAGCTATCAGAACATTCATCACTTTCTGCTTCTTAACCACAGATTCAATGTGATCAGGCAGCTTAAAGTTCTGTTGTCCTGAAGACAGATGGGCTGTGCTTTCACACTGTGAGCCAGTGTAAACATTTCTTCCATACTAGGGTTCTTGGTCAGGTATTTTGTTACAGCACTGAAACATGTAACTACACATCTATAAAACAAATGAACCAGATAACTCACCTCCTTTCCCAGACACTTGTAATAGGAGGATTCCTAACACCAGTGTTTTCTGTCCAGGTGTTAATAGAGCATACAAAATCTGCACTTAAGGGAATCACAAAAAACCAAAACCAGTAAAGACAGGAACTCCATCCACCTAGGGAGGCTGAGGCAGAAGGATTTCATGTTTGAGGTTAGCTTAGGATACAATGAGCTCAATGCTAGACTGTGCAATGAAGAAAGAGCTTATCTTCAAATAAAAGCAGAAAAGAGTAAAATTGAAGTGAAAATACATCTCAGAGGTAAAAGTTTTTGTATATTTGCGGGACTGAGTTCAGCCTTCACTACTAAAGAAATACAAAACAAAAAACAAAAACAAAAAACCCCTGGAAGTCTTAATATACCATTAATATTTAACTATATGAAACTAAATAAATCAATAATTAACTATTATTTTCTACCCATAGAAAAGTATCTAAAAATAAATATCGCCATTGAACTAACATTTCATAGTCTTTTTTTTTTTTTTCATTTCCAGGCATTGATTCTGATTCTGTCACTCCCACCACTCACAACCCTTTCAGTTAAAAGTCTCAGGCCACTATGAACATAGTGGAGCATGTAGGGGAATACCCGGACAGGGAAGGAAGGGGGAAGGGATGGATTGGAGAACAGGGGGAGAGAAGAGGGCTTATGGGACTTTCGGGGAGGGGGATCCAGGAAAGGGGAAATCATTTGAAATGTAAATAAAGAATATATTGAATAAAAAAAAGAGTCTCAGGCAGTTTCCCTAAAGCCCCCTTTCTCCATCACCTAAGGAAATTGTAAAGAAGAAAGGAGAAGATGAAGGAGGAACTAAGTCCTGCAGCATCACTTTGCATTTTTCCCTTGAAGTATCACTGACAGCTGCACTGAGTGGAGATGTCCCCTCCTGTGAGTTAGGGGCACAGACTAAAGAAAGCTGAAAAGGACCAAAGTCCTTTGAAATCTTAGTAACATCAAAAATAAGATTTGTGAAGCATAGCTGTTTATCTTTAATGTTGAGTGTTAATTTGCTTCTATTGATGTCCTTTAATTAAATGCTAGACCAAAATTCATCCCATCGAGATAGATTTCTCTCACGATTGTGCATGCCTAAAATAATTTAAATATCTTTCAAAGAGGGGATATAGAACTCAGAACTTACCTGACTGTATCAGGGACATGAGCTCTCTCCGTCCTTCTGTAACACTGCAAATCAGGAGTACTCTTTGAGGAATGCAACGTGAGATTAAATAAATGAACCCTAGATTTCCTGTTCATAAAATTAATAGGCATTCATTTTTATCTAAAACCCACACAGTTTAAAGAATAGTTTCCATTTAGCTACCTTACATAAGGTTCTGTAATTGTTCTAAATTCATTCATTAAATGATTCATTTATCTTTGTTGCTATTAGATTCCTAAAACATTGTTATTTTATACAAAAATATACATATTCAGAACAATCTGCTCTGCCTTTGGCATTTCTATAACATTGCTTTCCTACCCATTTATATTAAAAACGTGGTGATCCCTTCTAAATATAGGGGACTTTTTAATCTGTTAAATCCTCTGTTTCCAAATTTTTCTTCTTTCCTGGGTTTTCATGCTAATTACTGGGTATATTGTATGGATTAGCTTGTGAAATTTCTGTTAGTGTTTTAGTGTTCTCAGCCTTATTGTAAACGCTGAATCTGGATGCTATCATCTTTCTATTCATGGACTGAATGAATTCTCCTAGTTGCTGAACTTTTTTAAAAATCTGACTGGCATTTGGACTATTCATGGTTATCTCCATAATGTTTTGATCATGTCTTGATTAATTATTTATGTCTTGTACTGGCTAGTTTTGTGTGTCAACTTGACACAGGCTGGAGTTATCGCAGAGAAAGGAGCTTCAGTTGGGGAAGTGCCTCCATGAGATCCAGCTGTAAGGCATTTGCTCAATTAGTGATCAAGTGGTGAGGGCCCCTTGTGGGTGGTTCCACCTTTGGGCAGTGCTCTTGGGTTCTATAAGAGAGCAGGCTGATCAAGCCAGGGGAAGCAAGCCAGTAAGAAACATCCCTCCATGGCCTCTGCATCAGCTCCTGCTTCCTGACCTGCTTGAGTTCCAGTCCTGACTTCCTTTAGTGATGAACTGCAATATGGAAGTGTAAGCTCAATAAACCCTTTCCTCCCCAACTTGCTTCTTGGTCATGATGTTTGTGCAGGAATAGAAACCCTGACTAAGATAAATTGGTACCAGCGTAGTGGGGTATTCTTGTGACAACTTGACCATGTTTTGGGGAGGACTGTGGAAAGACTTTGGAACTTTGGGCTAGATGATCCATTCAGTGTTAAGAGCTCTGTGGAATGTTCTGTAGGGGCTTGGAAGATAATGTTGAGAACAGTGCAGAAGATGGAGGCCTGGCTTGTGAAATTTCAGAGGGAAGATGAAAGACTCTTACAGTGGCCATGTTTTGATTGTGAAGATTCTGTGGTTTTGGTTAGCTGGGGTTGAAGAATCAGCTGTGAGTAACAAGATACCAGAACCACTAAAGCAAACCTTTGTGTTACTGGGACAATTGATGCTGGTTAGCTGGAGCTAAGAAATTAGCAGTGATTAAGAAGAGACCAGCATCACTGAGGTGAAATCATCTGGGAAGTGTTTTCTGAGAGCACAGAGAGTGTGTTCCAGAGATAGCCACAGTTGTATTTTGTGCTGTGGCTGGACTTGGTACTGTGTAACAGTCACCCAGATGGTACTGGTTTTGAAGGCATGAAGGGGTCATGAAGAGCAGCTGAGGCTCTTGGCACAGTGAGAGGCCTCGGAAGGCCATTCGTGAAGGTGCAGCTCAGTTGCAATTGATGGCTCAGGACTTGAAGAGGTCATGCCTAGGAGCAGAAGCTTGTCACCATGAAGAGAGCCTATGAGAAACTATTGGTGAAGCCTAATTACAGTGGAAAATAGCAATGTTTTGGAGATGCCAGTACCATGCAATGACCACCAAGAACAGCAGCAGCAGTGGAGTACAGGCAGCTGGAGTCTAGAAGACAAGCTGTGTGCTACAAAGGGCAGAGCTGGAGAAGTGACCCAATCCCTTGGAGGAACCCAGAAGATCATGAGTTGGATCCCAGACATTGAACCATTGGAGTTTGAGTTTTGCTTTTGGTTGTGACTGTGCCCTGATATGTTTCCCTCTTGAAGGAAGAAAGTATTTTAGTGGAGCCCACAGTTAAAAGACTTTGAACTTTTAAAAGACTTTGAATTTTAAAGATATTGGATATTTTAAGGTGATTGAACTTTTAATATGTAAAGACTGTGGGACTTTTAAAGTAATTTAGATCTTGGGGATGAATAAGAAAGTAAGGGTTGAGGCATAATAGTGATGTGTTTGTGTGTCAAGTTGACAAGGGGTCAATTGTACTGGCTGGTTTTGTGTGTCAACTTGACACAGGCTGGAGTTATCACAGAGAAAGGAGCTTCAGTTGGGGAAGTGCTTCCATGAGATCCAGCTGTGGGGCATTTTCTCAATTAGTGATCAAGTGGTGAGGGCCACTTGTGGGTGGTTCCACCTTTGGGCGGTGCTCTTGGGTTCTATAAGAGAGCAGGCTGAGCAAGCCAGGGGAAGCAAGCCAGTAAGAAACATCCCTCCATGGCCTCTGCATCAGCTCCTGCTTCCTGACCTGCTTGAGTTCCAGTCCTGACTTCCTTTATTGATGAACTGCAGCTTGGAAGTGTAAGCTCAATAAACCCTTTCCTCCCCAACTTGCTTCTTCGTCATGTTTGTGCAGGAATAGAAACCCTGACTAAGATATGCCTGTTTAACTTTCTTTTGCACTTTAAATGGAAATGTATTTTCTACTGTGTCTTCTGGGATTTTTTTGTTTTTAAGTATAAAATTACTTACTATCATGTTATTTTTATTTCATTATTACCAAATGATTTTGTTGTGAATACTACATTTTGGTGGGTTTTAGGACAAATTAACTCTGTGTTTCTCAGACTGACTTGAACTCATCATCTTCCTCTTACACAGTCCAGAGTCATTGGTTAACCTGTGCACAACACCACATACATAGAAATTAACTGACAGTTTGATTTGTTAGGACTGCAATGGCCTCAAAAGGTACTTTATAAATGGAGTTTATCAGTTTTGTTACTTTGTATTAAACCATATTTGCTAGTGTGTGCACGCCTATGTGTATGACCACGTGCTTGTGTGTGTGTGTGTGTGTGTGTGTGTGTGTGTGTCTGTGTGTGTGTGTGTGTGTGTGTGTGTGTGTGTGATTTCCTATCTGATTTAGGTGTTTTGGCAACTAGAGCAATTCAAGTACAAAGGTAGAGAGCTGAAAGAATTGGAGGTTTAATTTTCTTCCTCCTGATCTGGGAGCAAACACTTTAAGGTTTTTCATTTACATAAAAAATTCAGCTTTTTTACACAGTTTCATTTCTTATCACCAAGTAGTTTTCTTGATAAATAATTATCTGTAAGCTCATGTTTCTTATTTGGCCTTAATATTTAATTAAGGATTTTTAATTTTGTGAGGTATCATTACTCACTCTCCATCATCAAGCATCTTGTCTGCATCTATACAAAAAAGGAAGGATTTAATTAATCACTATCTTTAAATCTCAATGCTCTAGGAACTTACATTTCATGATTACAGTAGTTTATTTGCTCTTGGGTACAATTTGTAGCTATTGCTCATCAAACTGTCACCTGATATTTTGCTGCTGAATATTTTAGTTTCAATCATTACTTTTACTATGTTTTTTTTACTTGAGCTTGCATGTCCCTCACATTATTTAATTAATATAAATGTTTAATAATACTTTAATTGGACTATGCAAGCTATTTGATTTAATTATAATTTAGGAAAATTTTCCAAATTCATTTTGCACATTTTTTAACTCCAACGCTTATGTGCACTCTCATTTTAAGGGTATTTTTAAAAAGCAATGTCTTCTCTTATTTTAGTAATATTCAAGATTATTTTTATGGGAACGCACTCACTATTTGTGTTACTTTTATTTGTAAAATCTCATTGAAATTTAGTGTGTGATGAAAGTGCAACAAGTTTCAGGCATCACAAAGATTTATTAAAATAGTGCATCTTTTATCATCAAAGTTCAAGGTTGATATGTTGTATAATTGGTCTGTGTTTAATAATAGGATGTAAGTTAAAGTCAACTGTAATTAAGGCGCCTATTAACTTTTCAATCCTTGTAGTAAGTGTCACTATATTGAACAGAGTACAAATGAAAACTCCCAAGTGTCACCCAAAATGCTTTTCTTCACATCCCTGATATGCAGAGCATACCACTAGACAGGTACCAAATTATTGTCCAAAACAATGCACAAATCTTCATTTCCACATTTCACTTCCCAAATTTCACTCCATCATGTGAATATCTTTTCTTACTTTGTGTCTTATATAACCCTGATGGCTAACTTTTCTACTCTGCTCAAAGCTGGAAATGTGATTAAATATTCACACCCTTGTACCACATTAATGTTTGTATTATTGCAAATGTGAGTTCCTTCAACTATAGATGTAGTCTTAAAAAATTACAGATTTCTTGGGATTCAGTTTACTCCTGTAGTCTGCATTTCCATCTCGTAACCAATCTGACTTACCTAACTCCTCTATTTTCATCTCCCTACCAGTCATATCCACATCTCCCATTTCCCACTATCCTATCACCAACCCCTCCCCATCTCTGTCTCTTGGAATTCTCTGTCCCTGTCTCCCAGCCCTCTTGAGATTTTTTCTTTCACTAAGGGAATATTTCATCATAATGTGAGGAAAGCCTATTTGAAGATAATTTTTTGAACCACAGAAATGTGATTTATATAATTGTTTTCCATCCAAAGAAAAATGTTAAGGCAATATACTCTGATGACGTTTCACTGGAGAATGACAAAAGTGAGGTAAGGAATTCTAAAATAAAAGTAGTAATAAGAAAAGAGTAATCAAAAGATGGAACCTAGCCATTTCACAATCCTTTTAGGATAGCAAGCTAAATGTCCCAATAGGAGAGAGAAGAAGGACATATGAGGACAGTAATGGAATGATCTACTGAGAGGTCAGTCACCATGTTAAGGTGCTTTAACAATAACTCTGGAAACCTGGGTTTACTCCTGGGACCACACTTCAAATTGAAAGAAGAGAGCTCTAGAGAGGTGTCCTATGATATCACACACATCATTCACACACAGCCATACATGCAATATGTTTTAAAAAATATTAAAATTAAAATCCATAGAGGTCAATAATTAACAATTAATGAAATATGTATTTAAATTGCAATATTTTCATTTACATCAATTTGTTTTTTAGCTTTTGGTTTGTTTTGGTTTGTTTTGGTTTGTTTTGGTTTTGGTTTCTTGAGATGGGTTGCCTTGGTTTAACAACCCCGATTGTCCTGAAACTCACTTTGTAGACCAGGTTAGCCTTGTAGTCATATAGATTGCCCTCTTCTGCCTCCTGCGTATGAGACTAAAGATGTGCTCTGCCATACTCAGTTTAATTACTTAAATTTCTGTTGTGGTGCTTTGGTTGGTTGTTTTGTTTTGCTTTGTATTCTAAGACAGTTTTTTATCTGTGTAGCCCTGGAAGTCCTGGAACTCAGTCTGTAGAACAGACTAACCTGGAAATCAGAGATATGCCTGACTCTGCACTCCAAATGCAGGAAATAAAGATATGCACCAACATTAAGCTAATTCCTTATTTTTAAATGATCTCAGTTTGTTAATATGAGCCATAAAGCTTTACTTACAGCTGTCATAGCTGATACTTTTAACAAGTGAACTAAAACAGTATTAAGACAAACTGTCTTTCTATCATATGTCAGTAATAGATACAGTTACTTTTACAACTTATTTAAATTTACACTTAAAATATATTCTACAATATCAACTGTGAAAATGAAGGATGCATGTTTATATTCTGCACAACAAAATTATTCCTTAATCTTTCTTAAGCAATGAAAAAAGTACTTACCAAGACGGCAGTGGCTAGAGGTACAGGGTATTTTATTACTTACTAGATGTTTTTCATTAGGAAGTTCTACTAATAAATGCTTTATAAGAAAAAATACATTAAAGTAACACATACATATATACATATACACATGTAAACATAAATAGCATTCAATGGAAATCAAATTTACCTATATTTTACTATAATTGGTTATTATAATTAGTCTAATATAACTAATATAATTGTGTATAATAATTAGTCTTCTTTAGGAATAGGTTTATATTCCATGCCATTCATCAGGGAGAGCATGAATTGAGATGATTTCCTGGAATAAGCTGTCTTTATCAAGTTTCTTTCTCTTCTCCCTCATCCAATTTCATGATCAAATCTACTCAGTACTCTAACACAGAGAGGTAGAATTGAGAATTCTGGACACAAGGACTATTTTCATTGTGAGATGGACAATGTCTTTGTGACCAATTTTTAAGTTCAGTATAGACTGGATTCTCATGGTGAAGTGGACTGTTATGTGAAAGAGTGCTTAGTCAAACTCAGCACCACACTGTCCCAGTACTGGTAACTTTAATCCCCCCTTTTTACTGTCATTTCACCACATACAAAATGAGGATCACAGATGTTGGATAATTCAATGGATCATCTTTATGTTGTATCCCAGGAAAGACCCCATAAACCACTCACTCATCTCAGTCAAACAGGACTAATTTATTAAATGCCCAAGACTCATCGATCAGAGATGTAGCCCAGACGCAGACTCAGGAGCTAGACTTCAACCTCTGATGTTTCCCAAAGCCAGCTTATAATGGGGGGGAAAAAAAAACAAAACTAAAATGGGCTGATACGCAGGTGCAGGAAGCACCTTTTAATGGTTGTTTCTGACTCAAGCTATTTTGGCTGGCTTGACAAAGCAGTTCTGATAGTTATTCTGATTGTTCCTCAGTGGAGCTTAAAGTTGTCAAATTTCTTAAGAGAACCTCAAAACAAAACAGGGTATGTGGTCAACTTGATGTGTGCTTAGTCAAGCTATTTTTCTGTGTCAGCAAAAATATGAAATGGCTGGCTGTCATGAAATAAAATGGCTACAATTACATCAGGGAAACAGTCTTCAACACATTTTAAGATACAGACCAACATTTATTAAATTGAATAAACTTCCAATAGCCATATATGGCAATGCCAGTTCCAAATACTCCATATTATGGTCATATTAGGACTGTAGTTGTCAATCATTATTTGCATACTTGTATTGCTTTTACAGTATAGCCTTCATTTCACTAGAGGTTTTAATACTAAGCTTTTAAAAACAACAATTGGACTTAATATGAAAATCAACTTTTCAGTGATTTTCCAATGAGACTTATACATAGACATACATGCACACAAACACACACACACACACACACACACACACATTTTATCAGTTCATAGCAAATACCCACAGATATAAGACTACTTTTTCTAATCCTGTGAAAATCTAAGCCTATCTATGCATATTCCTGTGTCCTCTCCCATCCATTTTAGGGCTCGGTCATCTCATAAAATGTAGGCATTGTTAGGAAGCAATAGGCATGGATTTTTTTTCTCCAGGTACTAATAGTTGTGTGTATGCTTCTCTTCTCTGTAGCCAATCAGTCTTTAACTTTAAAGAAGGGAAGGATTAGAAGGGCAAGAAAAGCTGAACGCCACATCTTACTTTCTTACATTTCTTCCTCTTCTTTAACTTAACTAAGATATAAGATTTAAAAGGGATATACAGGAAGGTACTTACATTGTGTGTGTATGAGGTTGATTGTTTTGTATAGTTTTGTTTTGTTTTTTTCTTGTTTTGCCAAATCTCATTTTATGATCAATAATCATGGACTAGATAATAGCTTGAGTATGAAAACAAAATAAGTCTCAGGAAAAAACATTATTTCAAATATATTATCTTTATGAATCAATGCAGCACTGTAGAGGAATTTTGATCCAGCAACAGGGCAGCTCTGACCAGGAACCACTTTCAAAGATTTCTAAAGCTTTATGATCTGGCCAGAAACCCTGGGTTACAGTTTGATCTGACTTAAACATAGACAAACCCTTAGTATATACCTTTGATCCCTAACAGTTGGTTTGTAGAAGGAAGCAGCCATGTTTGAAAGTCATTTTTAATTGAGGAGCAAACAAAGTAATGGATCAGAGAAGGATTTAGTAGAATGAGTCAGAACATAATGGGAAAGAAAGGTTACTCATGAGGGCAGTGCAGAGAGAGAGAAGGCAGTTTATTGGGACAGATTTACAGAGACAGGTTATAAGTAAAGACAGAGCTAGAGAATGAGAAGGAGCCAGAAGATTAGAACTGCTTGACAGTATTAGTTTGAGGTGAAACAGAGCAATTCAGTCAGAAGCCATGAGAAGCTAATTCGAATCAATCAGCTTGGAGAGGAATTTGGGCCAGAGCAATTGAGCTGAACCAACGAGACAGTGGTCGAAATGTTGAGTTTAATCAGCAGTAAGCCTCTGAGATAACAATTAAATCTGGAGAATAAAAGTTACTTTTACACAAATTGCCTAAACTTTCAGAGCCTCATCTCTCTCATTTGGGAACACTCACTACCAATATTTCAGGATGTTTATGAGTTATAGAAGGTATGTCATCTCACTATAAACATCAGTTTTTACCGGTTAGCACTGCCTAAACCTGGCATTGTTATTCAAATAACTTTAAAGGAGACCTAAGAAAAATCTCCACACAATTATTCTACAGTGATCTTCAAACTACCATAGCTATAATTATTTTCTTTTCAAAGCTAAATTGCATTTGCAAAGTTAAAACTCATTATGCTGTTAAAAATTTCAAAAAGCCTTTTAAGAGCAATGATAATTCTAAAAGACCTTCAAAGGTGTCTTTGGGAGAAAATCTAGCAGAATCCAAACTACAGTTTGATTGACATCCCTTAGGAAGTAAGTCCAGGTCACCAACAGGAATCTTTTATCCCATGCTTCAAAACTCAGAAGAGATCATGTCTGAAACAGACACTCCTAGATTCCCAAGTCTCCCTGGTGGTGCAAAAATTCACAGCCTCCTTAGACAGGTCATGGGATCCAAGAGATAAAATCATTCTTATGACCTCACCCTTAATTAAATTATTTGGTCTTTGTATTTGAAATGTCAAAGGAGACATGCACAAGGACCCAGGAGCAGTGGTGTGAGGACTCAAACAAATCCTGAAATCTCACAGCCAACAATTATAGACAGTGAATTCTGAGGGCTCAGTTAACTACGAATCAGTTGTTTTATAGCACAAATGAAAAAATTAGTGTTGCTCAATGAAGAAGATGAAGTGAATGTTGAACCTGTGTGTGTATGATCAGGTGCACAATTTGTATTTACATTATGATTAATAATGTGAACAATACTAACTAAATAATTAGCCAATTTATGAAGTGTGGAGTCCTGACAAATGCTGTTCTGAGTAAAAGTTAGTAGCCATGAGAAGTTGTTTAAAGAGACAGTCATTCACAGGTATGCAGTTGCCCCTTGATAGCCTGCCTGGAAGGTCAACAGCCACTCTAGGTGCATCATCCATCTGTCTCCTGCTGAAGATCCTTTACCACCCTGAGGGCCCATTTACTTCCCTGTGATTCCTACAGAACAGAATTAAATCATTTAATCCTTGCATCTGCCTCCTTGTTTCCAAAGGTTACTTTTCAATGATTTGCTTCCTTTTAATAGTATTGTAATAACATGTTCAACAGCTAAAATTGTACTTTTCAAAACTTAGGAATTTATTATAAACAGCTTTCAAATAAATGTCTTTGCACAGCAAGACTAGCAGAGCTCAAAGGCGATATGTCTCAGTGATGTCCTGTACAGTGACAACAGCCATTCTGACACTGTGAATATTTGTGTTTGATTTTCCACTTTACCATCAATTACATTAGTACCCATATTCACTAAAAAAACATGAAAACTACTAAACAGAGTTAATATTGAAATAACTATTAGATTTACATCAGTTTTTGTAACATACATATCATTTACCTGCATTTCATTTTAGTTCACACAGATATATAATTTAGGTTAGAATTCACATATTAGTGAGAATATGTGGCCACTTTCTGATATTGTGTGACGTTCAATGAGAGTATGCATTATAAGTCCTACCATTCCTTCCTTTTATTTCTTTTTCTTTCTCTTTGGAGAAAAAAATACATGATTTTAATTCATAATAGATTATCATTATCTATTCATCTATTTTTTTGCATAATTAGGTTGGCTCCATTTGCTGTCTGCAGTGAAGCTAGTCCCAATAAAGATGGGAGTTAAAACATCTCTGTGGTCATGCTGCAGGATACAAGTGAATGTATAAAATCATCAGTCCCTTTCTATATAGTGACAGTGTAGTCTCACAAAAAAAATCAATCATCCCAGACCCCAAAAAATAATTCTTGAAATTAAGTATTTCTGAGTGTATATCTAACCAAAATAAGATATTCCTCTACAGTGCAAGTATCAAGAGATTGATAAGGGGAATCAAAGGAAATACTAGGTGATTGATAGACTATCTATGCTCCTAGATTGGCAAAATTAGCATTGTGAAAGTGGGAGTAGTGCCAAAAATAATCTAAGGATTTAATACAATATTTAATCAATATTCTGATGTAGTATTTCAGCTTTACAAACAAAATCAAATGTTTGAAGAACCACAAAAGACCCAATACAGCTAAAACAACCTTAAAATAATGTGAATTAGTGCTGGAGTATAAAAAATGCTGGGTGTATTGCAATATCTGACTCCAAATTGTACTACAGAACTGTAAAATTAATGATACTCAGGTATTGGCATCAGAATAGACAACAGACCAATTGAATATAACAGAGAAATCAGAAATAAACTGACCAAGATATGACCACTTAATTTTTGACAAAAAGGCAAAACATACATTTAAAAAATAACCAGTCCAATAAAAGATTTTGGCAAAACTGGATCTCCATCTATAGTAGAATGGAATTATGTTCATTCATCTCACCCCTGTATAAACATCAATTCAAAATGCATTAAACACTTTAATTCAAATCCCAAAACAGTGAAATTTCTAGAAGCAAACATGGGGAATACTCTTGAAGACTGTGGAGTGGACAAGAACTTGCTGAATAGAAGACAAAACTGGACTCAGGTATCAAAAAATGGACTATGTCAAAGTAAAAGTTTCCACATGGCACAGGACACAATCATTGTTAGCACAGTAAAGGAGCCACTGGTAACTATTTTTTGATGACTGAAATATACAAAGTGAAATGCATGGCTTAATTTGAATTTTTCCCTTGTTCTGTCATGGAAGAAATATATAGTCCTGGTGTTCTGTTCTACAGACTTGGAATCAACAATTCCTTACTCACCCATCCCCCTCAAAAAACCCAGAGGGCACAGAATTTGTACTTCTTACATAGTTGGGTCTGTGCTACATGCAAAGGTAAGACTGTAGGATTCTAGTACACATCTATTTAAACTAAAAGGAGCCCAGAGATGTTGAGTTTAATGAAAACATCCCATTTAAGACTGAGAGTTCAGCATCTCCCACTCCCTGCACATTGTACAGCTGTGGGTCTCTGTATTAGTTCTCATCTACTAACAGAAGAAGGCTTTCTGCAATGTTCTATCACAGCAATAGAGATGAGACAGTTACAATGGCCTTTAAGAGATAAATCATGCTAAAGCATAGGAATATATTCTCCTAGCCCTGGAACAAATGACTATCAGAAATTAGACTGAGAACTATGTTAGCATAGGATATGTGAAACTTTAAAAGAATCATAACTATAATAAGGAATCTCAATCATGATTAGCTGTGAGTTCATGTTATTGTGATTGCAACTAACTACCCAGGCGATTGTCACTCTGAATTGATCATGTGTGAAGTATTTGTCAAAACTCATGTCATTAGCTCTGCTTTCTGGTGTCCTATATCTCTTGATATACTCTTTCCACATAAAACATATTAAATTACTCTCTATTACATGAACTCACATATTTTCCTTACAGACTAGGATGGTTCACTGAAAGAACAAATATAGCATTTGATTTTCACACCAGCAATCAGAGTAACATAAGAAATGAGTTTTCCAAAAATCTCATGTCTAATGGTAAAAATTCCTTATTCTAATAATGTAGAACACTATTTAAGATATATTCAAATATTCAGGTATTTCTAATTGATGATTAAAGGCAATTCCCCATGACTAGGACATGAGTACAGCTTCTGATGATCCTTTCTCAGAAATTTTTAGATAATAAGATAATGGAAAATAAAAAGTTAAAAAATGTGCTGTGTGTAAGAGCAGCAGCTTTTCTTAAAGGTGCTGTGCTAAATTTTAAAAGTTAGTGTTTCTTTTGCAGTGAGCTAAAAGAACATCAAAAAATAAATGTTTATAAATAATTTAGTTTGGGGGGTATTTTGATTAATTTGTTTTATATTTTACTTATAAAATGAAAACATTAACAATGACAGTATATAATGTAGTAGAACTTGACCACAAGAAAACCTGCAGCAAGAATAAAGACTAGAAAACACAAACTTTTCCCATATTCCACTAAGTTGTTTAGAAAGTGCACAGCTTTACCTGCCACGTCATATTCTCCTTGTACTAAATGTTCCTGTTCTTTTCCTATTGTACAGAAATCTTGTCAGGACACATTTAAACAAGGATGCCACAACATCCCATAACATCTGTGCCATAGCAAATAAGGCATTATGTATTAGCCTTGATCTATATAAAAATATTAGAATCCTTAACAGTTATTTCCAATCATATGCCACTTATTCCTGATGTAAACAGGAATTCATTATTGTGAATTTTTTAATTTTATCAAAAATACACATTTATACAATTAAATTTGAAAACATGATTCAGCTAATAAGTTCTCATTAGATTACTTTCCCTTTCTCTAAGCATTTATGAATTTGATAAATTTATATTTCTTCATCATCCTATCCTTTATTATAAACTTTTCCCTTTATACATTCCATATATTCGGTTGACACATCCCTCTGAATCTATGAATGAGCAAAATAAGGTATTTTTACTAGGTAAACTTTCATGAGAATTACTGATTCCAAGTCATTTGTGGACTTCTTTGATGTTTTGTATAATTTGCCCATATTGATAATGAGGTAGGTACTATATTTGTTTCCATACTCTTAACAATGTAAGGCGAGAATAAATAAGCACAATAAATCAACATCATCAGGAAAGAAGTACTAGAAGATATAGAATTAAAAAGCATCCTTCACTCCTAGTTCATTTGATTCCTTAATGGTTCAAAGCACTTTCATTATGAGCCCATTTCACATTTTTTCTATAGATCATTATATAATTTTAATTTAATTTTGAATTTTTCCAAAGAAAAGAACATTACCCACATGTATATTATTGAATTCATGATTTGTCAAGTGTAAGTAAAGCACTCTATGTATGCTGAAATATGAAA
Source organism: Apodemus sylvaticus (assembly GCF_947179515.1). Taxonomy (NCBI): domain Eukaryota; kingdom Metazoa; phylum Chordata; class Mammalia; order Rodentia; family Muridae; genus Apodemus; species Apodemus sylvaticus. The sequence goes on along the minus strand of NC_067472.1, from coordinate 158,406,763 downwards.
TATTCCCTTCATGCTGAATGTAGCACAAAGCTGAAGCAACCTTTTTAATTCAATAATTCTACTAGTTTTAAAACTCTGTTATTCAGAATCAAGCAATCATTCAATGCTGAAGTTGAGATACATGGCTGGAGGCAAGTTAAATTTTATGTGATGGCACAGCAACTGAAAATCTGGTCTGCATATCAATAATTGCAAATCCAATTTAGAGTTACTACTGTGTTAGTACTTTGTACAGAATTGCTCTCGTATTCAACCAGCATAGTCTACATCTTCTGAACACCCTGAAGCTTATGAGGCCTAGACATCTGACTGACTACTCTGGTAGATGGATGCTCTCAACATGTATTTGCCTTGGTGTTTTGTATTCACAGACACTCAGATAAGTAGAATCTATCCTATTAGTTTCCAAATTCTTCTTCATACGGTATCCTTCTGCTTGTAATATCATTGCTAATGTTCTAGTGGAGAGACTTTAAATGTAAAGCCAAATATGAAAATGTAATGTTTACTTAATTAACATATGTAAAAATGACTTCAGGAACTTAAAGGCAGGTCTTCTTGCTATCCCACACTGAATTGTTTTGAATCAGAGAATCTCAAAGCAAAAGTACATCAGAAGCACAGAGGAGGTGGGATCTGGAACAGACTTGGTCACAGTGCCCTGTCTCTAGGCAGTGCAGGAGGCCAGCTGTGCATCCAGAGGCCAGATGGGAGAAGGCAGCTTGCACTGGTGAGTCCGGCCCTGCAGAGCTGAGGATCTAGTCCAGAGGCCTCTAACCAGAGCCTTCCATTCTCCACCTTTGGATCTGGAACAGCCTCAGCCACAGCATCCTATATCCAGGCAGTGCAGGAGGCCAGCTATACATCCAGAGGCCAGCTAGGAAGAGGCAGCTTGCACTGGAGAGTCTGGCATTGACAACAAGACAAACTAACACCAGTGAGAACTAGATGGCAAAAGGCAAAGGTAGGAACATTACTAACAGAAATCAAGGCAATATGGTAGCATCTGAACCCAGTTCTCCATTAACAGCAAGTCCTGGATACCCCAACACACCAGAAAAACAATATTTGGATTTAAATTCACTGATCAGGATGCTGTTACAGGAACACATGAAGGGCATAAATAAATCTCTTAAATAAATTCAGGAGAAATGGATCAAAACTTAGAAGGACTTTCAAGGTAAACACAAAAATCATTAAAAGAAATTCAGGAGAATATGGGTCAAAAGATAGAAACCAATAAAGAGGAAATGCAAAAATCACTTAAAGAAATAGAGAACTTTGGTCAACAGGCTGAGGTCATGAAAGAGGAAACACAAAAATCTCTTAAAGAATTACAAAAAAAAACACAAACAAGCAAGTGAAGGAGCTGAGCAAAACCATACATGACCTAAAAACAGAAGTAGAAACAACTAAGAAATCACTAACGGAGACAATTTTGGAGATAGAAAACCTTGGGAGAAAATGAGGGGCCATAGATGCAAACATCAACAACAGAATACAAGAGATAAAAGAAAGAATCTCAGATGCCAAAGATACCACAGAAACCATAGACTCAACAGTCAAAGAAAATGCAAAATGCAAAAAGCTTGGAAGCCAAAACATCCAGGAAATCCAGGACACAATGAGAAGGCCAAACCTAAGGATTATAGGCATTGATGAGAGTGAAGATCTACAACGTAAAGGGCCAGCAAATATCTTCAATAAAATTATGGAAGAAAACTTCCCTAACCTAAAGAGAGAGATGCCCATGAATATACAAGAAGCCTATAGAACTCCAAACAGACTGAACCATAACAGAAATATCTCCCATCACATAATAATCAAAACCCCAAATGTACTAAACATAGAAAGAATATTAAAGGCAGTAAGAGAAAAAGGGCAAGTAACATATAAAAGAAGACCTATCAGAATCACACCGGATTTCTTACCAGAGATGAAAGCTAGAAGATCCTGGGCAGATCTCATGCAGACTCTAAAAGAACACAAATGTTAGCAAAAACTACTATATCCAGTAAAACTCTCAATCTCCATAGATGGAGAAAACAAGATATTCCATGACAAAACCAAGTTTACCCAATATCTTTCCACAAACCCAGCCCTACAAAGGATAATAGGGGGGGGGGGGCGGGAAACACCATTACAACGAGGGAAACTATACCCTGTAAAAAATAGGATATTAAGCTTCTTTCATCAAACCCAAAGAAGATAACCACACAAGTATAAAATTAAAATCAAAAATGATAGGAAGCAATAACCACTACTCCTTGATATCTCTTAACATCAATGGATTCAAATCCCCAATAAAAAGACATAGACTAACAGACTGGTTACGTAAACAGGACCCTACATCTTGCTGCATATAGGAAACACACCTCAGTGTCAAAGACAAAAACTACCTTAGAGTAAAAGGCTGGAAGACGATTCTACAAGCAAATGGTCCCAGGAAACAAGCCGGAGTCGCCATTCTAATTTCAGATAAAATTGACTTTCAACCTAATTTCATCAAAAGAGACATGGAAGGTCACTACTTGCTGGTCAAAGGAAAATTCCAACAAGAAGAACTCTCAATCCTGAACATCTATGCCCCAAATACAAGGGCGCCCTCATTCATAAAAGAAACTTTACTAAAGCTCAAAGTACACATTGCACCTAACACAATTGTGGGTGACTTCAACACTCCACTCTCACTGTCTCCCTGTTTAGTTTCTGTTTTCCTGATCAGGAAAACAGAAACTAAACAGGGAGACAGTGAAACTAATTGAAGCTTTGAACCAATTGAAGTTAACAGATATATATAGACCTTTTCATCCCAAAGCAAAAGAATATACCCTTTTCTCAGAACCTCATGATACCTTCTCCAAAATAGATCATATAGTTGGTCACAAGATAGACCTCAACAAATATAAGATTGAAATAATCCCATGCCTCCTATCAGTTCACTATGGAGTAAAAGTGGTCTTTAATAACAGTAAAAACAACAGAAAGCCCACATACACATGGAAACTGAACAATACTCTACTCAATGATACCTTGGTCAAGAAAGAAATAAAGAAAGAAATCAAAGATTTCTTAGAGTTTAATGAAAATGAAGGCAAAACATACCCAAACCTATGGGACACCATGAAAGCAGTGCTAAGAGGAAAACTCATAGCTTTGAGTACCTCCAAAAAGAAATTCGAGAGAGCATACACTAGAAGATTAATGGAACAACTGTAAGCCCTGGAACAAGAAGAAGCTAATTCACCCAGGAGGAGAAGAAGACAGGAAATCATCAAACTCAGAGCTGAAATCAATCAAGTAAAAACCAAGAGAACTATACAAAGAATCAACAAAACCAAAAGCTGGTTCTTTGAAAAAATCAACAAGATAGATAAATCCTTAGCCAGACTAATCAAAGGGCACAGAGAAAGTATCCAAATTAACAAAATAAGAAATGAAAACAGAGATATTACAACAGAAATCGAGGAAATTCAAAAAATCATCAGATAGTACTACAAAAACCTGTACTCAACACAACTGGAGAATCTGGAGAAAATTGACATTTTCTTAGACAGACACAAATTACCAAAATTAAACCAGGATCAAATAGACCATCCAAACAGACCCATAACCCCTAACAAAATAGAATGGGTCATAGATAGGCTTCTGACCAAAAAAAGCACAGGACCAGATGGTTTCAGTGCCGAATTCTATCAGACCTTCAAAGAAGACTTAACCCCAATACTCTTCAAACTTTTCCACCAAATAGAAGCAGAAGGAACACTACCCAACTCCTTCTTCCAAGCCACTATTATGCTGATACTAAAACCACACAAAGATCCAACTAAGAAAGAGAATTTCAGGCCAATTTCCCTTATGAATATCGATGCAAAAATACTAAATACAATTCTTGCTCAACGAATCTAAGAACACATAAAAACGGTCATCCACCATGATCAAGTAGACTTCATCCCAGGGATGCAGGGATGGTTCAATATAAGGAATTCCATAAATGCTATGCACTACATAAACAAACTCAAAGAAAAAAACCAAATGATCATTTCATTAGATGCTGAAAAAGCATTTGACAAAATTCAGCATCCTTTCATGCTAAAAGTCTTGGAAAGGACGGGAATTCAAGGCCCATATCTAAACATAATAAAAGCAATATACAGCAAACCGGTAGCCAACATCAAACTAAATGGAGAGAAACTTGAAGCAATCCCACTAAAATCAGGGACTAGACAAGGTTGCCCCCTCTCTCCATATCTTTTCAATATTGTTCTTGAAGTCCTAGCTAGAGCAATTAGACAACATAAGGAAGTCAAAGGGATATAAATTGGAAAGGAAGAAGTCAAACTATCACTATTTGCAGATGATATGATTGTATACTTAAGTGACCCTAAAAACTCTACTAGAGAATTCCTATAGCTGATAAACAACTTTAGCAAAGTGGCTGGCTACAAAATCATTGCAAGCAAATCAGTAGCCTTTATATATTCAAAGGATAAGCAGACTGAGAAAGAAATTAGGAAAATGACTCCCTTCACAATATACAAGTCACCCCAAGATACAGCATAAAGTATCTTGGGGTGACTCTAACCAAACAAGTGAAAGACCTACATGACAAGAACTTCAGATCTCTGAAGAAGATTTCAGAAAATGGAAAAATCTTCCATGCACGTGGATTGGCAGGATTAATATAGTTAAAATGGCCATCTTGCCAAAGGCAATCTACAGATTCAATGCTATCCCCATAAAAATCCCAACCCAGTTCTTCATAGAGCTAGAAAGAGCAATTCTCAAATTCATCTGGAATAACAAAAAACCCAGGATAGCTAAAACTATTCTCAACAGTAAAAGAACTTCAGGGGGAATTCAGTATCCCAGACTTTAAACTTTACTACAGAGCAATAGTGATAAAAACTGCATGGTATTGGTACAATGTTAGGCAAGCGGATCAATGGAATAGGATTGAAGACCAAGAAATGAACCCACACACCTATGGTCACTTGATCTTCGACAAAGGAGCTGAAAGCATCCAGTGGAAAAAAGACAGTCTTTTCAACAAATGGTGCTGGTTCAATTGGAGGTCAGCATGCAGAAGAATGCGAATAGATTCATTCTTATCTCCTTGTACTAAGCTCAACTCCAAATGGATCAAGGACCTCCACATAAAACCTGACACACTGAAACTAATAGAAAAGAAACTGGGGAAGACCCTGGAGGACATGGGCACAGGGGGAAAGTTCCTGAATAGAACACCAATAGCTTATGCTCTAAGATCAAGAATTGACAAATGGGACCTCATAAAACTACAAAGATTCTGTAAGGCAAAGGACACTGTCAAAAGGACAAAACATCAACCAACAGATTGGGAAAGGATCTTCACCAACCCTAAATCTGACAGAGGGCTAATATCTAATATATATAAAGAACTCAAGAAAGTAGAACCCAGAGAACCACATAACTCCATTAAAAAGTGGGGTACAGAGCTAAACAAATAATTTTCACATGAAGAACTTCGGAGAGATGAGAAACACCTTAAGAAATGTTCAACATCATTAATCATTAGGGAAATGCAAATCAAAACAACCCTGAGATTTCACCTCATACCAGTCAGAATGGCTAAGGTCAAATATTCAGGAGACAGCAGGTGTTGGCGAGGATGTGGAGAAAGAGGAACACTCCGCCACTGCTGGTGGGATTGCAAGATGGTGCAACCACTTTGTAAATCAGTCTGGCGGTTCCTCAGAAAATTGGGCATGACATTTCCTGAGGACCCTGTTATACTACTCCTGGGCATATATCCAGAGGATTCTTCAGCATGCAATAAGGACACGTGCTCCTCCACTATGTTCATAGCAGCCCTATTTGTAGTAGCCAGAAGCTGGAAAGAACCTAGGTATTCTTCAACGGAGGAATGGATACAAAAAATGTGGTATATCTACACAATGGAGTACTATTCAGCCATTAGAAACAATGAATTCATGAAATTTTTTTTATGGCCTTTGTATTTTTTTAACTTTTTTTAAAATTTATTGATATATTTATTTACATTTCAAATGATTTCCCGTCTTTGGACCTCCACTCCCCGAAAGTCCCATCAGTCCCCTTCCCTCCTCCTGTTTTCCCACCCAACCCTTCCCACTTCCCTGTTCTGATTTTGTTCTATACTGCTTCACTGAGTCTTTCCAGAACAAGGGGCCACACCTCTGTTTTTCTTGTACCTCATTTGATGTGTGGATTATGTTTTGGGTATTCCAGTTTTCTAGGTTAATATCCACTTATTAGTGAGTGCATACCATGATTCATCTTTTGAGTCTGGGTTGCCTCACTTAGTATGATGTTCTCCAGCTCCATCCATTTGCCTAAGAATTTCATGAATTTATTGTTTCTATTGGCTGAATAGTACTCCATTGTGTATATATACCACATTTTTTGCATCCACTCTTCTGTTGAGGGATACCTGGGTTCTTTCCAACTTCTGGCAATTATAAATAGGGCTGCTATGAACATAGTAGAACATGTATCATTATTACATGCTGGGGAATCTTTTGGGTATATGCCCAGGGGTGGTATAGTAGGATCTTCTGGAAGTGAGGTGCCCAGTTTTCCGAGGAACTGCCAGGCTGATTTCTAGAGTGGTTGTACCAATTTGCAACCTCATCAGCAGTGGAGGAGTGTTCCTCTTTCTCCACATCCTCGCCAACACCTGCTGTCTCCTGAATTTTTAATCTTAGCCATTCTGACTGGTGTAAGGTGAAATCTCAGGGTTGTTTTGACTTGCATTTCCCTAATGACTAATGAAGTTGAGCATTTTTTAAGATGTTTCTTTCTCTGCCATCCGAAATTCTTCAGGTGAGAATTCTTTCTTTAACTCTGTACCCCATTTTTAATAGGGTTGTTTGATTTTTCTGGAGTCTAACTTCTTGAGTTCTTTATATATATTGGATATTAGCCCTCTATCTGATGTAGGATTGGTGAAGATCTTTTCCCAATTTGTTCGTTGCCGATTTGTCCTTTTGATGGTGTCCTTTGCCTTACAGAAACTGTGTAATTTTATGAGGTCCCATTTGTCAATTCTTGATCTTAGAGCATATGCTATTGGTGTTCTGTTTAGAAACTTTCTCCCTGTACCAATGTCCTCAAGGGTCTTCCCCAGTTTCTTTTCTATTAGCTTCAGAGTATCTGGCTTTATGTGGCAGTCCTTTATCCATTTGGATTTGAGCTTAGTACAAGGAGACAAGGATGGATCAATTTGCATTCTTCTGCATGCTGACCTCCAGTTGAACCAGCACCATTTCTTGAAAAGGCTATCTTTTTCCCATTGGATGTTTTCAGCCCCTTTGTCAAGGATCAAGTGGCCATAGGTGTGTGGGTTCATTTCTGGATCTTCAATCCTGTTCCATTGATCTGCCTGCCTGTCACTGTACCAATACCATTCAGTTTTTAACACTATTGCTCTGTAGTATTGCTTGAGGTCAGGGATATTGATTCCCCCAGAATTTCTTTTGTTGCTGAGAATAGTTTTAGCTATCCTGGGTTTTTTGTTATTCCAGATGAATTTGATAATTGCTCTTTCTAACTCTGTGAAGAATTGAGTTGGGATTTTGATGGGTATTGCATTGAATCTGTATATTGCTTTTGACAAAATGGCCATTTTAACTATATTGATCCTGCCAATACATGAGCATGGGAGGTTTTCCCATTTTTTGAAGTCTTCTTCCATTTCCTTCTTCAGGGTCTTGAAGTTCTTGTCATGCAGATCATTCACATGTTTGGTAAGAGTCAACCCAAGATACTTTATACTGTTTGTGGCTATTGTGAAGGGGGTCATTTCCCTAATTTCTTCCTCAGCCTGCTTATCCTTTGAGTATAGGAAGGCCACTGATTTGCTTGAGTTGATTTTATAACCTGCCACTTTGCTGAAGTTGTTTATCAGCTGTAGTAGTTCTCTAGTGGAGTTTTTTGGGTCACTTAGGTAGACTATCATGTCATCTGCAAATAATGATAGTTTGACTTCTTCCTTTCCAATTTGTATCCCTTTGACCTCCTTATGTTGTCGAATTGCCCGAGCTAGTACCTCAAGTACAATATTGAAAAGATAAGGAGAAAGGGGGCAGCCCTGTCTAGTCCCTGATTTTAGTGGGATTGCTTCAAGTTTCTCTCCATTTAGTTTGATGCTGGCTACTGGTTTGCTGTATATTGCTTTAACGATGTTTAGGTATGGGCCTTGAATTCCTGTTCTTTCCAAGACTTTAAGCACAAAAGGATGGTGAATTTTGTCAAATGCTTTTTCAGCATCCAATGAAATGACCATATGGTTTTTTTCTTTGAGTTTGTTTATGTAGTGAATTGCATTGATGGATTTCCGTATATGAACCAACCATGCATCCCTGGGATAAAGCCTACTTGATCATGGTGGATGATCGTTTTGATGTGTTCTTGGATTCGGTTGGCAAGAAGTTTATTGAGTATTTTTGCATTGATGTTCATAAGGGAGATTGGTCTGAAGTTTCTTTCTTTGTTGGATCTTTGTGTGGTTTTGGTATCAGCATAATTGTGGCTTCGTAGAAGGTATTGTGTAGGGTGCTTTCTGTTTCTTTTTTTTTTTTCCTTTTGTACCTTTATTTTTTTTGTCTTTTGTTTTATTCGATATATTTTTTATTTACATTTCAAATGATTTCTCCTTTTCTAGCCCCCCACTCCCCGAAAGTCCCATAAGCCCCCTTTTCTCCCCCTGTCCTCCCACCCACCCCTTCCCACTTCCCCGTTCTGGTTTTGCCCTATACTTCTTCACTGAGTCTTTCTAGAACAAGGGGCCACTCCTCCTTTCTTCTTGTACCTCATTTGATGTATGGATTATGTTTGGGGTATTCCAGTTTTCTAGGTTAATATCCACTTATTAGTGAGTGCATACCATGAGTCACCTTTTGATTTGTGGAATAGTTTGAAGAGTATTGGTGTTAGGTCTTCTTTGAAGGTCTGATAGAATTCTGCACGGAAACCATCTATCTGGTCCTGTGCTTTTTTGGTTGGAAGACTTTCTATGACCCCTTCTATTTCTTTAGGGGTTATGGGACTGTTTAGATGATCTATTTGGTCCTGATTTAATTTTGGTATTTGGTATCTGTCTAGGAAATTGTCCATTTCCTCCAGATTCTCCAGTTGTGTTGAGTATAGGCTTTTGTAGTAGGATCTGATGATTTTTTTGGATTTCCTCAGTTTCTGTTGTAAAATCTCCCTTTTCATTTCTAATTTTGTTAATTTGAACACTTTCTCTGTGCCCTTTGGTCAGTCTGGCTAAGGGTTTATCTATCTTGTTGATTTTCTCAAAGAACCACCTCCTGGACTCGTTGATTCTTTGTATGGTTCTCTTTGTTTCCACTTGATTGATTTCAGCCCTGAGTTTGATGATTTCCTGTCTTCTACTCCTCCTGGGTGAAATAGCTTCTTTTTGTTCCAGGGCTTTCAGGTGTGCCATTAAGCTGCTAGTATATGCTCTCTTCATTTTCTTTTTGGAAACTCAGGGCTATGAGTTTTCCTCTTAGCATTGCTTTCATTGTGTCCCAAAGATTTGGGTATGTTGTACCTTCATTTTCATTAAATTCTAAAACGTCTCTGATTTCTTTCTTTATTTCTTCTTTGGCCAACGTGTCATTGAGTAGAGTATTGTTCAGCCTCCATGTGTATGTGGGCTTTCTGTTGTTTTTGTTGCTATTGAAAACCACTTTTATACCATAGTGATCTGATAGTAGGCATGGGATTAGTTCGATCTTCTTATATTTGTTGAGGTCTGTCTTGTGACCAATTATGTGGTCGATTTTGGAGAAGGTACCATGAGGTGCTGAGAAAAAGGTATATTTTTTTGCTTTAGGGTGAAATGTTCTATAAATATCAGTCAAATCCAATTGGTCCAAAGCTTCATTTAGTTTTACTGTGTCCCTGTTTAGCTTCTGTTTTCCTGATCGGTCCATTGAGGAGAGTGGAGTGTTGAAGTCCCCCACAATTATTGTGTTAGGTGCAATGTGTGCTTTGAGCTTTAGTAAAGTTTCTTTTACGAATGAGGGTGCCCTTGTATTTGGAGCATAGATGTTCAGAATTGAAAGTTCTTCTTGGTGGATTTTTCCTTTGACCAGCAAGAAGTGTCCCTCAGTGTCTCTTTTGATGACTTTAGGTTGAAAGTCAATTTTATCTGATATTAGAATGGGTACTCCAGCTCGTTTCCCGAGACCATTGGCTTGTAAAATTGTCTTCCAGCCTTTTACTCTAAGGTAGTTTTTGTCTTTGACATTTAGGTGTGTTTCCTGTATGCAGCAAAATGTAGGGTCCTGTTTCCTTATCCAGTCTGTTAGTCTATGTCTTTTGGGGGGGGGAGGGAATTGAGTCCATTGATGTTAAGAGATATTAAGGAATAGAGATTATTACTTTCTGTCATTTTTGATGTTATTTTTATATTTGAGTGACTATCTTCTTTTGGGTTTGATGAAGGAAGGTTACTATCTTACTTTTTCCAGGGTGTAGTTTCCCTTCTTGTACTGGAGTTTTCCTTCTATTATTCTTTGTAGAGCTGGGTTTGTGGAAAGATATTGTGTAAATTTGGTTTTGTCATGGAATGTCTTGGTTTCTCCATCTATTGTGATTGAGAGTTTTGCTGGGTATAGTAGTCTTGGCTGACATTTGTGTTCTCTTAGAGTCTGCATAAGATCTGCCCAGGATCTTCTAGCTTTCATGGTCTCTGGTGAGAATTCTGGTGTGATTCTGATAGGTCTTCCTTTATATGTTACTTGGCCTTTTTCTCTTACTGCCTTTAATATTCTTTCTTTGTTTAGTGCATGTGGGGTTTTAATTATTATGTGGCGAGAGGGATTTCTGCTCAGAGCCAGTCTGTTTGGAGTTCTGTAGGCTTCTTGTATATTCATAGGAATCTCTCTCTTTATGTTGGGAAAGTTTTCTTCCATAATTTTGTTAAAGATTGCTGGCCCTTTCAGTTGTAAATCTTCACTCTCATCTATACCTATAATTCTTAGGTTTGGTCTTCTCATTGTATCCTGGATTTCCTGGATGTTCTGGGATACAAGCTTTTTGCATTTTGCATTTTCTTTGACTGTTGAGTCAATGGTTTCTATGGTATCTTTGGCATTTGAAAGTCTCTCTTCCATCTCTTGTATTCTGTTGTTTATATTTGCATCTATGGCCCCTGATTTCTTCTCAAGGTTTTCTATCTCCAAAGTTGTCTCCCTTTGTGATTTCTTAGTTGTTTCTACTTCTGTTTTTAGATCCAGGATGGTTTTGCTCAGTTGCATCATTTGTTTGTTTTTGTTTTCCTGTAATTCTTTAAGAGATTTTTGTGTTTCCTCTTTCATGATTTCTGCCTCTTGACTCAAGTTCTCCTGCATTTCTTTAAGGTTTTTTTTTTTTTTTTTTTTTTTTGTGTTTCTTCTTTATTGGCTTCTATCTCTTGAGCCTTATTCTCCTGCACTTCTTTAAGTGATTCTTCTGTTTCCATTATATGGGTTTCTAGCTTATTCATGTTTCCCTGTATTTCTTTAACAGATTCATTTATGTCCTTTTTGTGTTCTTCTAGCAGCATCATGATCAGTGATTTTAAATCCAAATCTTGTTTCTCTGGTGTGTTGGCATAACCAGGGCTTGCTGATGTTGGAGAGTTTGGTTCAGATGCTGCCATATTGCCTAGATTTCTGTTAGTAGCGTTCCTGCGTTTGCCCTTTGCCATCTTGTTCTCTGGAGTTAGTTGGTCTTGTCCCTGGCTGGTGTTTAGGCCTCCTGAGGGGCTCTGGGGCTATTACTGCAACACTATATGGCTGGGTTACCCCTGTAGCTGATTGCTGATGTGCTGTCTTCCTCTTGGGTGCCCTTGCAGCTCTAGTGTGCTTTGCCCCAGATTGTGTCTGTGAACCAGATGGAGCCTGTTTGCACCTTCAGGGAGTGCTGCTGGTGTATGCTGCCAGGACCTTTTCTGCCACTCTGCTGGGCAGCCGATCTCCCAACCGGGTTGATGCACACAAGGCTAGCCTGGCTGCTCAGGCCCTGGGTCCAGGTAAAAGCCTGGGAGGCCAAGGTCTGAGCAAAGTTCCCCTCGGGCTATGACTGTTAATTGGATCTGTCAGGTGGCCAGGATGGCAGGCTTGTGTGTTCGTGCTCCCTGAAAGTGCTGGGAGAGTCTGCTGGGCTAACAACCTCCTGGGCGGGTTGACACACAGATGGCCCAACAAGCCGCCCAGTTCTTGGGGTCAGTCCAGAGCCTGTTGGGGCCTAGACACCCGCTTTGTTAGCCTCAGGCTATGCCTGTTACCGGCTTGCCTGCTAGAGCTCTCTGGTGTCCTGCAGGCAAAATGGCGGTGCGCGCACTGGCGCGGGCAAAAAAACCTCCTGGCTGGGTTGGCACCCCAATGGCCCCCCGAACAGCCCAGAGCCTGGGTGCAGGCCAACGACCAACGACCGTCGGGCTTAGACCCCCGTGATGTTGGCCTTGGGTTATGTTTGTATACCTCAGTCTGTCTGATCTCTCTGGAATCCGAAACCAAGATGGAGGCGAGTCTCTTGTGACTGGCAGGAGGCAGAGTTCTGATGTGGCTTCTGTGCGGTGAAAGGCACCGTAAATCCGCAGGTGCTTGCAGCCTGGCTGGCCAGTGAAGGTCAGTGGTCGTGGGCACAGGACCTAACTGGACCCTATGTAGCCTCGGTTCCACTGCTGATGGCCCTTTGGCTGGACCAGCCACTGCTGCACTGCCGCCACCACCGCCACCACTGCCACCGCCGCCCTAAAGGAGATCTTAAGGGGAGAGACGAAATTGTTAGACAAATGAATGGAGCTGGAGAACATCATTCTAAGTGAGGTAACCCAGTCTCAAAAGATCAGTCATGGTGTGCACTCACTGATAAGTGGATATTAGCCTAGAAACTTTGAATACTCAAGACATAATCCACAAATTAAATGATGTCCAAAAAGAATGGAGGAGTGGCCCCTGGTTCTGGAAAGACTCAGTGCAAGAGTATAGGAGAATTCCAGAACAGGGATGTGGGAAGGGGTAGATGGAGGAACAGCGGGAGGGAAGAGGGCTTATGGGACTTCTGGGGAGTGGGGACCTAGAAAAGGGGAAAAGGGGAAATCATTTGAAATGTAAATATATATATATATATATATATATATACTGCATGCTATTGGCACAGTGACAGGCAAGTTGACCAATGGAATAGAATTGAAGACCCAGAAATGAATCCACACACCTTATGGTCACATGATCTTCGACAAAGGAGCTAAAACTGTCCAGGGGAAGAAAAGATAGCCTTTTCAACAAATGGTGCTGGTTCAAATGGAGGTCAGCATGCAGATTAATGCAAATCGATCCTTTCTTTTCTCCTTGTACTAAGCTCAACTCCAAGTGGATCAAGGACCTCCACATAAAACCAGACACACTGAAACTAATAGAAAAGAAACTGGGAAAGACACTTGAGGACATGGGCACAGGGGGAAAGTTCCTGAACAGAAAACCAATAGCCTATGCTCTAAGATCAAGAATTGACACAATGGACCTCAAAAAATCACAAAGTTTCTGTAAGGCAAAGGACACTGTCAATCAGACAAAATGGGAACCAACAAATGGGGAAAGATCTTCACCAACTCTATATCCAACAGAGAGTTAATATCCAACATACACAATGAACCCAGGAAGTTAGACTCCAAAGAGTCAAATAACCCTATTAAAAATGGGGTACAGAGCTAAACAAAGAATTTTCACTTGAAAAGTGTCCAATGGCTGTGAAGCACCTTAAGAAATGTTAGACTGGCTGTGGTGGTGCATGCCTGTAATCCCAGCACTCTAGGAGGCAGAGAAAGGCAGATTTCTGAGTTCGAGGCCAGCCTGGTCTACAGAGTGAGTTCCAGGACAGCCAGCGCTATACAGAGAAACCCTGTCTCAAAAAACCAAAATCCAAAAAAAAAAAAAAAAAAAAAAAAAAAAAAAAAGAAAAGAAAAGAAAAGAAAGAAAGAAAGAAAGAAAGAAAGAAAGAAAGAAAGAAAGAAAGAAAGAAAGAAAGAAAGAAAGAAAGAAAGAAAGAAAGGCATGTTTAACATTAGGGAAATGCAAATCAAAACAACCCTGAGATTTCACCTCACACCAGTCAGAATGGCTAAGATTAAACACCAAGAGACAGCAGGTGTTTTCAAGGATGTGGAGAAAGAGGAACACTCCTCCACTGCTGGTGGGATTGCAAAGTGGTACAACCGCTTTGGAAATCAGTCTAGTGGTTCCTCAGAAAACTGGTCATGACACTTCCAGAGGCCCCTGTTAATACCATTCCTGGGCATATGCCCAAAGGATTCCCCAGCATGCAATAAGAGCACATGCTCGGGCTGGAGAGATGGCTCAGCTGGTAAGAGCACCGACTGCTCTTCCAAAGGTCATGAGTTCAAATCCCAGCATCCACATGGTGGCTCACAACCATCCGTAAAGAGATCTGACACCCTCTAATGGCGGCTGAAGATAGCTACAGTGTACTTACATATAATAAGTAAATAAATAACTCTAAAAAGAAAAAAAAAAAAAAGAGCACATGCTCCATTATGTTCATAGCAGTCTTTTTTATAATAGCCAAAAGCTGGAAAGAACCCACATCTCCCTTAATAGAGGAATGGATACAGAAAATATGGTATATTTACACAATGGAATTGTATTTACCAATTAAAAACAATGAATTCATGAAATTCTTAGGAAATGTTTGGAACTGGAAAATATCATCCTAAGTGAGGTAGCCCTATCACAAAAGAACACACATGGAATGCAGTCACTGATAATTTGATATTAGGTCAAATGCTCTGAATACCCAAGACACAATTAACATATCAAATGATTCCCAAGAAGAAGGATGGAGAAAGCCCTAGTCCTGGAAAGGCTTGATGCAGCAATGTAGGGGAGTACCAGGACAGAGAAGTGGGAGGAGATGTGATTGGGGGAATGGGTGGAGGGAAGAGGGCTTATGGGACTTAGAGGGAGGGGGAAGGGGGAAAGGGGAAAGCATTTGGAATGTAAACAAAGAATGTAGAAAATAAAAAAATAAACTAAAACAAAAGAGAAAAGAATAAAGTAAAAAAAAAAAAAACCAAAAGTTTGTGGATATAATATTAAGTATTAGAATAAATATTTATAAATGTATGTACTAATTTAATTAGTTTGATATGTTAAAGTTCCTTCCTATAGTAAAATTTAATATATGAATGCTTATGTAAGCTGCACAAATGTCCTAAAACAAAGAAAAAATACACATAGCAAGCACTTTGCTGATGTAGTTCTTCAATTGAGGGTTGCTAAGTATCTACATTCTATGTATTTAGTTAGTTAGTTAATTAATTAATTAATAAAGATAGACTTTCCAAATTACATTGTTGTTGCATGTCTGTAATGTAAGTAAAATGTGTTACTTATTTATGACTCTAACACATCTTATACAATATATTTGGTCATCCTCAGTCTCTGCCTTCAATTCCTCTAGGGCCTCTACCCCACTTCTTCATACATCTGAAGATAATATTGTTTACACGAGACGGGGAGTTAAATGTTGATTTAGTTTTAAATACAAGAATTATGTGTATACTATGAAATTTATTTTAAGTAAACATCATCTCCAATTCTTAGTTCTGTACTCTAGGATGTTTAATTCACTGCATTCCCAAATCAATTATATCTATTTTACCTGACATGTCAAAATTTTATTTTTCTTTTGCAAGAGTTATCTTCTACAATTTTTATAGCTATTCAAACAATATGTATTTAATGTTGATAAACTATTTTCATTAATAAAAAGTAAATAAAACAAAAATGTAAAATCATACTAAGATGTGCTGAAATTAACACAGCCCAGAGAAGAGACTATAATGACATAAGAAGGTGTCCGTCGTTAGAGACTGCTATTTTCTCTTACCATGCATTTCTGTACCCCTGGTATGTTCAAAAGCTACATGAGAAGTCACAATTCTTAGGGAGCATAAAATATCTTATTAGTTTATGTTTCCTGAAAACAATACTAAAACACATTAGTATATTTGCAATCTTATGGCATTTTAAAGATTAAATGACCTAACATACTAGCTTCATGATTGTTTAGGAAATAATTTAATATTGATATCAAACTGGAGGCTTGAAAATGGCCCTAGTGGAATAAAAAACATTTTCTGATAAAACTGAAGATGTACATGGAAAATATTTCTGATAAAATTGAATATGTAGAAAAAACAAGTTAAAATTGACTATTTCATGAAAAATTATACAGATAAAATGGTAGGCATAATTCCATTTTCAATCAACTTAGAAATATTTTATGCCGACGACTATTTTCCATTTTATCTGTGTAGTTTTCCATGATAATCTTCAATTTTGATATGTTATCCTGTTTTTTTACCATTTCATCAGAAATATTTTCTATGTAAATCTTCAATTCTATCATAAAATGTATCTACTTCCTTTTTCAATTAATTTAGCAATGTTCTTTATGTCTACCATTTTCCTCTAATTTTCCATGAAAATTGTCAATTTTAACATGCTTATCTTTATATTTTTCCAATTTTGTTAGTAATATTTTCCATGCATGCCTTTAAACCCAGCACTTGGGAGGCAGAGGAAGGTGGATTTCTGAGTTCAAGGCCAGCCTGGTCTACAGAGTGAGTTCCAGGATAGCCAGGGCTACACAGGGAAACCCTGTCTCAAAAAAAAGAAAGAAAGAAAGAAAGAAAGAAAGAAAGAAAGAAAGAAAGAAAGAAAGAAAGAAAGAAAGAAAGAAAGAAAGAAAGAAAGAAAGAAAGAAAGAAAGAAAGAAAGAAAGAAAGAGAGAGAGAAAGAAGAAAAAAGAAAAAAGAAAAAAAGAAAAGAAAAAGAAAGAAAGAAACAAAGAAAGAAACAAAAAAGAAAGAAAGGAAAAAAAGAAAGAAAAAAAGAAAAGAAATTTGTCCTAGCATAAAGCTTAAAATAGTGCATAATTTTGAACCAAAAAAGGCTACCTTGGTGTAGAAAGGATTTGCTTGCTAAACACTTCATATCTAATCAAATGAGTAGTCTCCTATAATGTGAATCACATGCAATGCACTGTGATACATGTGAATATCTAGAGGATGCATTTCAAATGATTTTGGCAGTGACCTTCATTTAATGAAAACATCATTGTTTTAAAGTGCTAGACAGAAAAATTAATCTTTCATGACTACTGGCAATATTTTCAAACAAATGGTGAAATGAAATATTTAGCATGTGAATATGACAGCTTTGTGCTCAGCTGCAGTTCTTTCCTGTGGCAGATTTGAATTTCAATTCTTATTGAGGAACAACAATGATTTAATTTGCCCTAAAGCCTTGGCTTTCATCTCTCTGAACTGTTAAATAGATGTTGATAACTCATGAAAGCCTAACTTATAGAAACCTTATGTATAGCTAGGAAGACATAATGCACAGAAAGAACCAGCTGTCTCCTTAGAGCGGAAAGCTTTGTTTCTCATTCTGAAGTTTAAGGGCTAAGCAATGAGCAGAATTCCTTTGTAATTGGAAGAACTCTACCTGCTCAGGAAGTACAGGAAGTACAGTTTTCTTCTCTGCTAATTCAATCAAACAATGACTAAAAGCAACTGGGAAAGGGAATTCATTGGATTCATGTCACAGCCCACAGCAAGTTGAGTCCTCCTACATCAGCGAATAATCAAGAAAATGGCCCATAGTCATGTTCACAGATCATTCTGCAGTCAAGGTTCCTTCTATCTGGTTTTGTCAACTTGAAAAGAAATATTTAAGCATCATGACTTGGTTTTTATAGGAGGTAAACCACTTTAATGATGCTAAACTTAGTGTAGGACCAATGTGACACTAATAAGTAATACACTGGTTAAAATAAGGCATTTGAGTCAGACCTGCTTTTAAATTCTTCTAGCTCTAGTTAATTATGTGAGTAATGAAAAAACCAGACTTATGTATGCCTATGCTCATATATGCAACTCTGAGTACGTATTTTTCATTGCTAGTGTTCATCACTAAAGTAAAGGCCAAGATAACAGGCTCAGTTCTCTTGGCAATGGTTATGTGCAGTGTGAAAAGCCCTGGATTAAGTCTTAGCACTATCACAGTGAGCAGACTGTTTCTTCATAACATACATAGTTAATGAAGTAATCTCAGTGACAATATGATCTTATCATTGTTACTTAAGCTGTCTTCCCATAACATTTGTCTACTTTATTAGTGTATATTACTTGAGTAGAATAATGGGTTTCATTGTGACATTTCCATGAAGCAAAATCTTATTTTGATTATATCTGAGCCATCATCTTTCTCTTCCATCTTACCCTCCATTTGGTCCATTCAACATCTCAGATATCTCTCCACTTGTTTTAAGGTCTTTCCATTTTAAATTTAGAACTTTTATATGGGAGAAAATACCACTATTTTTACTTGTAAATGTAGCTTTTTTCATAAGAATATATTTATTTCCACCTATTAGATTACAAATGATGTAATGGATAGTCACTCCAAAAGGTTGAAAGCCCTGTGTAGACTTTTAGAAAATAATATATTATAATAAGCAACAGATATGCAAAAACATGATCAAAACAATCAGAGTTTTGTGACCCCAGACTAAAATGGCTATTATCCAAAAGGCAAATACTAAATGTTGGAGAAAGAAAAGAATTTTGCATAGTATTGGAAAGATTTCTCCTACTATAGTCACTGTGGAAAGCAGTTTAGAGTCTCCTCCAAATATCAGAAATTTAATTAGACAGGTCACATATGACTATAGTCCCAGATAATTTGGAAGCTTGCTGTGGGCTGGGTATTGTCATTTGACCCCAGATCTAATAGATCAGTCAGTGCAATTGAGTGATATACATCTCAAAAAATTAAATTAAAATCAATGGTTGATCTAGCACTATCTGTACTGGATAAAGAAAATAGACAAAAGAAATATTTGTATGAGAGTTGTCTGCATGTCCATATTCTCCATAGAATCTCTCCATCTTCTATCACTTACTTAGCTTTTCATTACACATCTATCATCTATCATAACTGTCTTTAATCACTTATCATCTATATCTGTCATCTATCTCTTATTTAACATGTTTATCATCTATTTACCTACTATCTAAATACAATTTTACACATCATTAGTCATCCATCCATCCATTATTCATCTATATGTTGTCTGAATGTGTAGGTCTGTTCTTCTATTGGTCTGGAAGAACTGAGACACAATGAGTTCATGGTGTTGTTTTGATTTATTTTACTCCTGTGGAGAGGCATCAGGGTCTGACTGCTTTCCACCTGGTTTCTTCTGAAGCTCTCCTCTGTGGCCTGTAGTTCCTGATCTTCTGTCTGATTCCTCAAAGGATTTTTCTTCCCTGTGTGTAAAACTTAGTGACTTTTATCTCACAAGAACTCTAGACTTTTAGATGAAGGCTTGTAGATTCAAATTATTTTGTCTCTTCAGAGTTCCTTTCTCATCATAAGTTGTATTGTATTGAAGCATCCATACTTAATGTCTATGGTGGTTGCTAGCAGACAGTAATTTTTAGTCTGTATTCATCTAACCCTTCACAGCTAAATCCACTTGTTTGTTATGTGACAGATCCTTAATATAGAGACCCTGTTTCTTTTTTTCTTTTTTTTATTCGATATATTTTTTATTTACATTTCAAATGATATCCCCTTTTCTGGTCCCCCACTCCCCAAAAGTCCCATAAGTCCCCTCCCTTTCGCTGTTCTCCCACCCACCCCTTCCCACTTCTCTGTTCTGGTCTTGCCCTATACTGCTACACTGAGTCTTTCCAGAACCAGGGGCCACTCCTCCATTCTTCTTGTACCTCATTTGATGTGTGCATTATGTTTTGGGTATTCCAGTTTTCTAGATTAATATCCACTTATTATTGAGTGCATACCATGATTGATCTTTTGAGAATGGGTTTCCTCACTTAGTATGATGTTATCCAGTTCCATCCATTTGTCTAAGAATTTCATGAATTCATTGTTTCTAATGGCTGAATAGTACTCCATTGTGTATATATACCATTTTTTGCATCCATTCTTCTGTTGAGGGATACCTGGGTTCTTTCCAGCTTCTGGCTATTATAAATAGGGATGCTATGAACATAGTGGAGCAAGTATCCATATTACATGCTTGGGAATCCTCTGGGTATATGCCCAGGAGTGGTATAGTAGGATCTTCTGGAAGTGAGGTTCCCAGTTTTCTGAGGAACTGCCAGACTGATTTCCAGAGTGGTTGTACCAATTTGCAACCCCACCAGCAGTGGAGGAGTGTTCCTCTTTCTCCACATCCTTGCCAACACCTGCTGTTTCCTGAATTTTTAATCTTAGCCATTCTGACTGGTGTAAAGTGAAATCTCAGAGTTGTTTTGGTTGGCATTTCCCTAATGACTAATGAAGTTGAGCATTTTTTAAGATGTTTCTCTGCCATCCAAAGTTGTTCAGGTGAGAATTCTTTGTTTAACTCCGCACCCCATTTTTAATAGGGTTATTTGGTTTTCTGGAGTCTAACTTCTTGAGTTCTTTGTATATATTGGATATTAACCCTCTATCTGATGTAGGGTTGGTGAAGATCTTTTCCCAATTTGTTGGTTGCTGATTTGTCCTTTTGATGGTGTCCTTTGCCTTATAGAAACTATAGTTTTATGAGGTTCCATTTGTCAGTTCTTGATCTTAGAGCATACGCTATTGATGATCTGTTCAGAAACTTTCCCCCTGTATTGATGTCCTCAAGGGTCTTCCCCAGTTTCTTTTCTATTAGCTGCAGAGTTTTTCTCTGCCCTGTTTCTAATGATGAATAAGTGACAATACATTATTCAAAATAACTTTTAAAGAATCCCCTTAAAACTATAATTAATAACACTAGTAAATAATAGAAAGCATGTAGGGTTATGCAAAAGCATAAACAAGGGGATTTGTCAACTGACAGAGATTATGGAAAGCTACCTAGTCAGGATATCACTGTAAAGTATAGATCTTCAACCTTTATCTGTAATTCAATCCCCTCCTTGGAGAACTTTGTCACATTATTGATAGTTTGATTGTGGTTACTTTTCTGATTTTTCCTTGCCAGCACTTACCTTTGTTATAACCTCAGTGGTTATAAACTCAGTATTAAATCTGAGGGCCCTGAAAGTCTAGGAAAGTGCTTGAATTCAGTGCTTTTCCTCCCCTATCCCCTTTTCCATTTTAAAAAAGGGAGGACTAGAAACATGTAGCATCATGGAAGTAAATAAATAGATAAAAATAAAAACTAAATTTTACTGGAATAATGTGATACATACTCTGATTTTTCTTTGCATTGCTACAGTTATTAATGATGCTGAGCATTTTTATTCACTTATTGGTTGTTTATTTGTCTTCATTTGAGAAAGTATACACTAGCTCTCACCCCATGCCCTGTGTGTGTGTGTGTGTGTGTGTGTGTGTGTGTGTGCGTGTGCACACACATAAGTCAATGTTTGTACATGTGCTTGTGCTTGTATATGTGTTCATGTATGTGATGGTCAGCACACTATTTGCAGGAGTTTGGTCTTTTTCTTGTACAATGTCAGCAGTTATAGAGACTGAATTTAGACTTTCAGGCCTAGAGCCATGTACATATTGAGGGCCCTTGTATGCATTTTGAAAATGTCTCATTTACATTGTTTTGCTTTGTAGTCCTGTACTGTTAGTTATTACCAGGTCCTGAATGTTCTCCAACTTTATCCTTTGTGTTTTGGGGTTTATCTTCATAGATATCTGTGTCTCACTGTATATGTATCACTAGTCTGTCTGCTGATCTTTATTCCATCATATGGCCTTTTGTGGTTCAGTATAAACTCCCAGGTGATATTAGATGTGAAATTTCTTCATCGGTATTACTCTCATTCAACTACGTTGTTGTTCACATATGAAAATAATTTTGGAATACTCTTTCTTATTTTTAAAATTAGGTTTCTATTGAAGTCCTTTAATGGAGGTTTAGGTAATAATCCAGTAAAAATACGTGTATTTGTCTTTGACATATTTACACATGGCAAGTTGGTTAAGTCAAGCATACTGGCATGGTATTTGGCACTCCATATTTTTTGCCATTTCTTCTTGCAATTTATGCAAAAAAAAGAAAGAAATTAGTGGTTGTTTTCAAGTGCAGTTTCATACAGCATAATGACCAGATCTTTCCCAGACTTGTCCTTCTTGTCAGCCTCTACCTTTTGCCTTAAAGTTTCAAAGATGGAATGACCAGGGTGCATTTCCAGGTGTTTCTTTGCAGCCATATAACCAATAGTTGAGTTGTCTCTGAGGGATTGAACTTTCATGATTCTCTCCATGTTTGCTGTCCACCCATGTGTGCTTGTGACAATATAGCACAGGGATGTCACTAATTGGTTTGACACAACCAACTTTTCAACCTTTTTCTCCAAAATATCTTTCATAATTTTGCAGAGGTTCTCAAATTTTGTCATTTTCTCTTCGTCTTTCTTCTTTTCCTCATAATCTTTTGGAAGTTCCAATCTTTCTTTGGTAATGGACACCAAGGTCTAACCCTCAAATTCTTTCAGCTGTTGCACACAATACTCATCAATGGGCTCAATCATATAGATTACTTCTAAGCCATGCTTTCAGAGACATTCCACAAAGGTTGAGTTAGCAACCAGGTCCTTGGTCTCACCCGTGTTTCTGGATTTCCTTCATTCTGGTGCAGTAGTCCTTCAAAGAAACCATCCTCAGATGTAGATGTCTAGTACCACAGTAGCTCTGAAAGCTTCTTCTGATTTTGAGAGTCTTCATGAATTTCAAGCTTTATATTATTTTGAGAACTGTTCATAAAACTTTTTATAGTTCTCTTTATCTTCTGCCAGTTCAGTAAATAGTTCTAACCATTATTTGACCAAATTCTTTCTGATAACTTTCAGAATTTTGCTTTGTTGCAGCATTTCACTGGAAATCCTCAGACTCCACCACCCCTGTACTGAAATTCAGATACTAAGGAATTAACTCCTCACAGTTATCCATGATAAAATCTCTGTGAACATATAACTTGATGTTGTTCTTTTTCTTTCTGTTTTCAAACAGATTAAATGGAGCGTGTCCTGAGACAAAAAGAAGGGCCCAGAAGTCTAATTGTCCTTAAACAGAAAAATGCTTTACTGCTAAGTGTTCTTCCCAATCATTGGTTAAGCTCTTGTAGATTTCTCCATGTTCTTCATTAGTAATGTCATGAGGATTTCTGGTCCAAATCAGCTTTCTTTTGTTGAGTTCTTCTTTATCAATGTACTTTTCCTTTTTCTTCTTTTTCTTCTTCTTCTTTTCCTTCTTGTCACTATTCTTCTTCTCTTCTTTTTCTTCATCAGAACCAACATCAATTTAGGCTTGCTATCAGACTTCTTTTCCTCTTTTTCTTTTTCTTCCTCTTTCTCTTCCTTTTCTTCAGTCTCATGATCACTGACTTCCTTATCATGTTCCTTCGCCACAAAGAGAGTAATGAGATAGCCAATAAACTGAGAGCTCTTCTTTACAATTCCGTATTCTCCTTTCCTCCAAAAATTGAATTTGGTCTTCTTTCAGAAGCAAGAAAACCTTTATTCCACATCCCCTTAGTTCACCTGTGTCAGTCCTCACCATGAAGGATCCCCTGGATAAGGATTTCCAGGCATGCTGCTCATCATCATTATACTTTGTGATGATAGTCCCTTTCTCAGCAACCAAATATGCAGAGTAAAAACCAACACCAAACTGGCCAATCAGAGATATATCTGCACCAACCTTCGAAGTCTCCCCGAAGGCTTTGGTGCCTGACTTGCCAATAGTGCCAAGGTTATTGATCACGTCAGCCTTGGTCATTCCAATTCCAGTATCCACAATAGTGAGGGCTCAATCTTGTTTGTTGGGAATGAGATTAATGTGCAGTTCCTTCCCCGAGTAGAGTTTACTAGGGTCTGTCAAGTTCTTGTATCTGATTTCATCCAGAGCATCTGATGAATTGGAAATGAGCTCCCTCAGAAAGATCTCTTTGTTTGAGTAAAAAGTATTGATGATCAAGGACATAAATTGGGAAATTTCTGCCTGAAAGGCAAAGGTCTTGACCTCCTCCTCCTTCATTGGTTTGTCTTCAATCTGGATTCCTCAGACATCTTGGTTGAATATGCATGCATGAGATGTGACTAGCTACACCGGACACTGAGTAACTTATATTAATTCCTTCTTAACAGACTCATACCTACACGTTTTCTGCTAGAGATATTGATAGAAGCTAAAGCATATAACATAAATTTGTTGATTTTTACAACTTTAACTTTTTTTTAAGTAAATTAGGCAAACCCCACTAAAATTTATACAAAATTACGTTGCTAGAAATTCTGATGTGTTTTAAATGTAATCAGTGAATCTTAGGGAACATGTTAGGAATAATGCAGGAATTCACATAGTGAACAATTAATTTAATAAGTTATATAATTTTTTATTTTGCTGGCATTTATATATTGTTAAAATACATTGAATTATTCCTATGAGAGAAACACTCCATCTATTGAATCTTATTGCTAGTTCGTAAAACTTAAAAAAATGCCTTCATTATTTTACTTACAAAAGCAGCTCACCAATGTAGTGAAATATAGAGTTAATATATTAGAGAGATATTTTCAAAATTGACAAAACCAGTACAATTTTGTTAGGTTTTAACTGCACTGTTACTCTCTTAAAATACATTTTGTAGCAATGTATCCACCAGGATAATCTATGTTTAAATAGTTGTCTTTTGCAGAATAAAAACACTTGAAATCTATTTTTGCATTGCTATTATTGGGGGTATGTCTCAATAGATGATGAAACGTGCAGTGTGTATGAGCTTATAAATTCCCTGCTACTTCACTGTCATCTATCATTTCTCTCTTCTCCATCCTGCAAATACTGTGAAATAGTCATTCTACTAAACCCAGAAAACTCAGTGAAGATGGCTCTCCTTTTAGCTCTGGATGTATCAAAATGTAAAAACACTAGCAAAACACACTCTAAAGGGGTTAGAGTTTTACTCGGTGAAATTCAATTTCAAAAAATAGGTAATGAATTTGAATGCAATCAGCAACATTGAATGACAGCAGCACTTGCTCATATAGTGCATTTGATATTTCAAAATGTCTACTAATTATATTTTCATCTGTTCACTAAAATTCAACAAGACATTTGGTGCATACAAAGAATAGTTTTGCCTTTATTCATAAATTTTAAATCTTATAGGACATCACTTTTACTATCAACTGAAATGAACTAATTTTCAACATCATTTAACAAAACCATTTTCTCTTTGTGGAAACCAAACATGTCAGAATAGTTGCTGTCTGAAGACACTAATGCATTAAATGATATTAGTGTATAAAGCATATCTGGATGCTTTAGAGGACAGTGAACTAGCAAGGGAAGTTTAAAGGTGACACCATATGGAGTTTGTTTTACGTTAGTTTGTTCTGTACATTTTCAAATGCTATCATTCTATTTTGATTACTGTTGCTCTATAAAACACATTTTCCAAAAGCAAGTTAGGAAAATAAAGGGTTTATTTTAGTTTACAGATTATAATCCATCATTGAGAAAATTCAGGGCAAAAATAAAGCCAGACCTACTTACTATTTCACACACACACTACTTCTGACCAGCAAACTCACTTACAGTCAAGGGGATTACAGGAGAAATCTTGAAGCTACAAAGGTAGCTTTCAGTCTTATGCCTAGCTTGGATTTTATAAACCTCAGACTCACCTCTCCAAGGATGGGAACTCACATATCAATTAAAAGTCAAAGCCATTCTTACCCTGGCAATCCTCTATTGAGACTCACTCCTCAGATGACATTAGTCGTTGTAAAGTTAAAGCAAACTGGACTATAATATTTTAATCAGGCTGATATTTGTGAGTATAATTTCCAGTGTGCATTTGTTATTTGCTGTTTTTCCCCTGAACTGAGCAAGCCGCAGTTGGAGAGGACTGCATATGCTTACAAAGAAAGATTTTCTTTGAGACAGCTTATGTAGAGAAATTTCAGTCCAGCAACATGACTACTCTGGCAAGGGATCACTTGCAAAACCTTCAAAGTCTTCATGATCAAGCCAGAATGGAGAAATGTTCCTGATTACAGTAAGATCCTGCTGGAATATAGACACCCCCTTAATACATACCTTTAATCCCTAATAATGAAGATGAGGTTAGTTTCTAGAAGGAAGCAGCCATGCTTGAACATGACATCTAATTGAGCACAGACAAGATTACTAATCAGAAAAAGAATGATGGGCAGTGGTGGTGTACACCTTTAATCCCCGCACTTGGAATGTAGAGGCAGGCGGATTTCTGAGTTCAAGTCCAGCCTGGTCTACAGAGTGAGTTCCAGGACAGCTGGTGCTACACAGAGAAACCCTGTCTCAAAAAAACAGTAAATAAATAAATAAATAAATAAATAAATAAATAAATACCAGAAACATCAGATATGCCCAACTTACAAGAACAACAGAGGAAAGAGAGATTAAGGCAGCAAGGATAGTATGGTGTGTGTGTGTGTGTGTGTGTGTGTGTGTGTGTGTGTGTTGTATCTAAATAGCTTTACAGAGATGGGCTTCAGAGATAACAAGCTAAACGCAAGTAAAGACAGAATGAAGCCAGAGAATGAGAAGGAGCCATAAGATTAGAACATATTGCCAAAATTAGTTTAAGGCTTAGCAGAGCAATTTATTCAGAAGCTAAGAGAAGCTGTATTGAATTAGTTAACTTGGAAGATTAGATTGTATTGAAAATAGAAGCTTCCAAGCCTAGGTCAAGGGGTAGAATAGAGCAAAAACCACTCTGGTATGTATTCCCAAAGCTATGGCTTAAAGCACAGCTCTCATCTCATTCCTTCAATGGAGAAAGTAAAAATATTTACAAACTTGCTTTATTTATTTATTTATTTATTTATTTATTTATTTATTTATTTATTTATTTATCTTGTATTAATCATCACATTCATTTACATATCATATCCCACTTCCCTGTTACCACTCTACTAATACCTCATCCCATCCCACATCTGCTCTCTCCCCCCTCCCTTTTGCCGCTATGAGGGTGCATCCCCACCCAGTCACTCTCTCCTGCCAGACTACTCCAGCCTCTCCCTATGCCAGGACATCAATTCTCCACAGGACCAAGGGCTCCCTTCCTACTAATGTCAGACAAGGCCATCCTCTGTTACATATGCATCTGGAACTATGGATCCCTCCCTGTACACTCCTTGGTTGGTGGTCTCATCGCTGGGAGCACTGGGTGGTCAGGTCAGACAACATTGTTCTTCCTGTGGGGTTGCAATCCTCCTTTTTCTCCTCTAGTCCTTCTTTTGGCTCCCACACCAGGGTCCCCAGCTCAGTTTGATTGTTGGCTCCAAGCATCCACATCTGCATTGGTCAGTTGCTGGTAGAATCTCCCAAGGAACAGCCATACCAGGTACTTGTCAGCAAGCCCCTCTTGGTAAGAGCAACAGTATCGGGTTGTGGTCTCTGCAGACAAGTTGGACCCCTAGTTTGGCAGTCCCAGGATGGTTCTTCCTTCAGTCTCTGTTCCATTTTTGTCCCTTTCTTTCCTTTTGTCAGGAACATTTCTAAGTTAAAAATTTTGAGATGGGTGGGTGGCACTATCCCTTAACCAGGGGCCATGCTTATCTACTGATGGTGGTCTCTACAGATTTTATCTCCCCTTTGCCGTGCATTTCAGCTAATGTCATCCCACTTGGGTCCTGGGAATCTCTTGCTTCCTTGGTTTGTGGGACTTTCCAGTGGGAATTGGACAGGGTGGCAATAGAAAACACATGGAGACAGACATGGCTTCTGGTTCAAGTCTCAATCTTTAATGCCTCTCTCCCAAGATAAAAACGCAGGCCAAGCCCCTTCCCTGAAGGCTGGAAACCTGTTCTGCTTGTTCTACAGGAGGGGGAGGTCAGGTTGCTGGCTGCTATCCTTTCAGAACAATGGGCTGGGGGAGGGTCACAATTCCTCCCTTTTTATTAATTTTAAGAAAAACCAGTGGATAAGTATCTGTCAAAGACGGTGGGCGTTGACCAGAGGGAAAAAGAATTGACCATGACCCCCTTAAATATTATATAGCGTCTTTTCCAGAGGAGGGGAATAGACTTCCTTATTATTATTTAAGGACAGTCTCTCAACATCAACCCCTATGCAGTCAGGTGTGCTTTTAGGGAACTCAGAGTCAGAAAACATGGTCCTTCCCTTGCAGAGCTTTGCCTCACACCTTCTGCTGGTGCCCATGTTTGTTTAATTAGCAAACACACATAGATCTGAGTTCTATGTGGCTCCATTTTTGGAGATTCACTGGTAAAGTAAATGCTCTGTGAATGTGAGCTGGCTGGCCTTCATAGCAGCCCACCTTCAAGTCCCGGAAGCCGCTGAGCTGTGTCTGAAAGAGACCTGCTTGAAAGACAACAGAAGAGATTACGAGGAGAAACTGCTTGGACTGTCTCTGGAAGGCCCATGGTATTTAATTTGGTTGTAAATTAGTAGCTCAGGAACAAACCTGGCTTGCAAATTAACAGCTAGAGGAAAAGGAGCCTACCTTCCCAATATTGGAGAAGCAGCTTTAAGAACATTATTGAATTAGTCATACTTACCAGCTGATTCAGGGTCTCTATTTACCTGCCATACCAATCTTTCTGGCAGTCATTGGGTTAAGTCTTCTTTTTGAGAGAAAATATAAATAGAATATCTTCTCCATATTAAAACAGGGTCTGGACCGTTCCGTGTATTAGTTAAAGGGACAAGTAATGAGAAATACTTTGTGTTCAAACTACATAAATTGTTATAAATACCTTTTTTTAAAATAAATGAATGAAGTATTTTACATATGCTTAATAATCTCCAGAGTATACAGAGAGATACACATTACAATAAAAACCTCTGGTAACCTGGTGTTGAGACACTCTTCTCACAACTTTGTTCAGAGTGACAAGGCTATGTTCATCTGTTCATCTTGTTCATGTAGAAAAAGGTTGTGAGGTATGTTAAGAATGAAATTAAGAACAACAAACCAGCTGTTAACTGATGCTTCCTATTCACACTGTTCTGAGGGCTGGAAGCACATGAACAGGCCTGCTGCTCTGAGCTTGTTTTTAGATGAATGTTTGCTTTACCCTCACAGAGCTCAACTCATAACAAGAATCAAAGGCAGCAATCGCAACACAGAGACAAGACATACAGTAGAGACAAATAGTTCTTCAGAAAGTGCTTAAAGTTATCTGTGAGGAGTGAGAGAACATTGTGACATTGCTCTACATAATCTCCTTCAACAATTTTCTTCAAATGAGAATGGAATCTCAATATGTGGTTTTATAAAATGAGTCAGTGTTTTATCTAAACAAGGAGAAAATGAAAACATTGCATCAGAGAGAAAGAAATAGAGATGTGGTTAAAAAAATGGTATCTTGTCATGAAAATACAGTGGTTTCTGGTTCTGACTTGTTTTTAAAATAAAAAAAGAAGTTTGAATTTATTTGAAATTGACACAAGCTTTTTACTTTAATCTATTTCCTGGAATCTAATTCAGAGTAAAGGTATATTTGGTACATTTATCTCAGTGTTCTAAAGAATGTGAAGTCCAAGAACATTGAAAAGGCAAGAACATTGCATCATGGATCAAGCTAAGGTAGCAAGAGAACTTTGATACAGAGGGAAAGACCAAAAACTGGACTAAATTCCTATAGGAAACCTAACAAAAATTAATCCACTGCAGGGTGAATAAGTCCTCTTCTGGAAATGAATTGTTGTCTCCATATAAAGACCTAAGTTACCACTGCCAGCTTTGTCTTCAAACTCTAACAGTCCCAGGAGACAAACCAGAGTAAACAATAGCATTGCTGATCAACCAAGATCCCAGAGCATCTTGGGATGATTGTCCTGATTATGAGACTCAGATGAGAAATGATTACTTTCCTTTAATACTGGTGAGTTTGCTTCTTGTTTTGGGCTGTCCATAGGGTGACAATTTATCCATTGGGCGAATCGCAAGAGAGTTGTAAAGGAGACTGAGATAATAATGCTAGCTAACCATCATGTTAATGCACTGCACTTTAAGAATGATGTTTCAGTTCCTGGGGATAGCATGACTGGCAGCTACTTGTAGAATAAAAACACAGAGTAAGAAATCAATCATTAAACGAATATGAGCTATTTGATTTTTTAAATGTTTGCTAGCTCTGCAACATCATATTTTAAGTAGCCCATGTTTATGTAAATTTTTACTGAATCACATCTTAAACACCACTCATTTTCCTATCCACCAAAGAGTGGGTGTGTGGCATTCTACATAGCTGCCACTCAACCAGCCACAGTTTTGCAAGCTGTTTTTTTTTAAACTTTATTAGATATTTTCTTTATTTACATTTCAAATGTTATCCCCTTTCCTCTTTTCCTGTCCCAACCCCCTATCCGATGTCCCCTCCCCTTACTCACTAACCCACCCACTCCAGATTCCCTGACCTGGCATTCCCTTATGTGGGGGCATTGAGCTTTCTCAGAACAAAGGGCCTCTCCTTTCATTGATGTCCCACAAAACATCAGATGGCCCTCTGCTACATATTCAGCTAGAGCCATGAGTCCCTGCATGTGTACTCTTTTGTCCCTGGGAGTTCTGGGAGTACTGGTTGGTTCATATTTTCGTTCCTCCTATGGGGCTGCAAACCCCTTTAGTTCCTTCAGTTCTTTCTCTAGCCCTTCCATTGGGTACCCTGTGCTCAGTCCAGTGGTTGGCTGAGAGCCTCCCCTATATATTTGTCAGGTACTGGCAGAGCCTCTCAGGAAACATCTATATCAGGCTCCTGTCAGCTAGCACTTGCTGGAATCCACAAAAGTGCCTGGGTTTGGTAACTGTATATGGAATGGATATCCAGGTGTGGCAGGCTCTGGATTACCTTTCCTTCAGTCTCTGTTCCACACTTTGTTTCCTCTTATTGATTTTTTTTGGTTCCCCCTTCTAAGAAGGACCAAAGTATCCACAATTTGATATTTCTTCTTCTTGAGCTTTATGTGGCCTATGAATAATATCTTGGGTGATCCTAGCTTCTGGGCTGATATCCACTTATCAGTGAGTGCATGCCATGTGTGTTCTTTTCTGACTGGGTTACCTCACTCAGAATGATATTTTCTAGTTCCATCTATTTGCCTAAGAATTTCATGAATTCATTCTTTTTAATAGCTGAGTAGTACTGTCCTCCGTAAATGTGCCACATTTTCTGTAGCCATTTCTCTGTAGAGAGACATCTGGGTTCTTCCCAGCTTCTGGATACTAGAAGTAAGGCTGTTATGAACACAGTGGAGCATGTGTCCTTATTAAAAGTTGGAGCATCTTCTGAGTATATGGCCAGTAGTGGTATAGCTGGGTCCTCAGGTCATACTATTTTCAAATTTCTGAGGGACCTCCAGATTGATTTCCACAGTGGTTGTACCAGATTGCAATCCCACCAACAAAGAGTGTTCATCTTTCTCCTCATTCTTGCTGGCAGGCATCTGCTGTCACCTGAGTTTTTGATTTTAGGGATCTTGACAGGTGTGAGCTGGAATCTCAGGGTTCTTTTGATTTGCATTTCCCTGATGATTAAGGATGTTGAACATTTCTTTAGGTGTTTTTCAGCTATTCAGTATTCCTCAGTTGAGAATTCTTTAATTCATTTTTAATAGGGTTATTTGATTCTCTAAGTCTAACTTCTTGAGTTCTTTGTATATATTGAATATTAGTCTTCTATTGGATGTAGAAAGTCTTCTATTGGTAAAGATCTTTTCCCAATCTGTTAGTTGCCATTTTGTCCTATTGACAGTTTCCCTTGCCTTACAGAAGTTCTGTAATTTATGAGGTCCCATTTGTCAATTCTTGATCTTAGAGCATAGAATATTGATGCTCTGTTCAGGAAAATTTCCCCTGTGCCCATGTGCTCAAGCCTCTTCCCCACTTTCTCTACTATTAGATTCAGTGTATCTGGTTTTATGTGGAGGTCTTTGATCCACTTGAACTTGAGTTTTGTACTAGGAGATAAGAATGGATCAATTTGAATTCTTCTACATGCGAACTGCCAGTTGAAGGAGCACCATTTGTTGAAAATTCTGTCTTTTTTTCCATTGGATATTTTTAGCTCCTTTGTCAAAGATCAAGTGACCGTAATTGTGTGGGTTCATTTCTGGGTCTTCAGTTCTAGTTCATTGATCTACTTGCCTGTCCCTGTACCAGTACCATGTAATTTTTATCCCTATTGCTCTGTAGTACAGTTTGAAGTCAGGGATGATGGTTCTGCCAGAAGTTCTTAATTCTTGAGAATAGTTTTTGCTATCCTGGGTTTTTTGTTATTTCACATAAATTTGGAAATTGCTCTTTCTAACTCTATGAAGAATTGAGCTGGAATTGTGATGGGGATTGCATTGAATCTGTAGATCGTTTTAGGCAAGGTGACCATTTTTACTGTACTAGCCCTGCCAATCCATGAGCATGGGAGATTTTTCCATCTTCTGAGATCTTCAGTTTCTTTCTTCAGAGACTTGAAGTTCTTATCATACAGATCTTTCACTAGCTGAGGCAGAGTCATACCAAAGTATTTTATATTATTTGTGACTATTGTGAAGGTAGTTGGTAGGACCTGTGCACAGAGGGCTGTGGAAAAGCCTGAGCTTCAGGTGCAGATGGCGACAAGAAGGATCCTGTCTCAGAGGCTCCACTGTTCCAGTGCCCTGTTCGCTCCTAGCAGGTCCCGCTTTGGACAGTTATTGGAGAGAAAGTAGAAAGCTCACATCCAAGCCTGGGAGTGAGAGTATTCATGGGAGGCCAGTTCTCTCCTGGTGGGCTGTGCACAGAGGGCTGTGGAACAGTCCCAGCTCCCAGATGCAGATGGTGACTGGAAGGTGCAAATTTTTTTGCAATGATTTTTTTAATAAAATGCTACTTCTCTAAGATGGTGTTAATTTCTTAACATTTAGAAAGAGTGTCAGTTCAAATGTTAATTTTAAAAAAAGCAGTCTTGTGTTTTGGATCTTAGGGTTGGTGTATAAGTTGTTATTTCTGGGAGCTCAACTTGGCTTTTTCATATGCAAAACATTTTCTAAGTACAATATAAACTACCCCTCAAACAAAAATCTATAATATAGGCATTCACAAATAACTAAACAGTGGTCCAAAACAATTTTTCCTTTTTGCATAAAGAAACAAATCTCACATTTTCTAATATAAACAATATTTCCAAAGTTCATGCTTAATTGTTATATTGTAATTGTTTAACTACATAATGTTATCCAGGGCTTGTAATAGATTGGCTTTCAAAAAGTTATTTCATTATGCAAAGTAAGTGTTCATCCCTCTTTTTTAATGTGTCAAATAATTTAAATACATCTTAATAATTATTAAGGAACATATCTAAAGAATACATATTTAAATGGTAATTTGAGAGATCCTTTACTGACTGACTGCACAATATGAATGATATCTGATAAGGTGAAACATAAACATGACTATATCCAAATAGGGATGGTACAGTCAGACTGAAAGTTTTTATTGAAAAGTCAACACTGATGAAACGGTGCACATTTTACCAAATATAGAACAAATCACAGAGGTCTTCTAGCAGTAAATGGAAAGAGTGCTGTTTCCTTGGGAACTTATTGTAGAGAAAGAGACTAAACAAAACAGGCAGTGGGCTGCCAATCTTTTTACCCTCAAGTATATTCAATAGCCTCTTATAAACACTATGATTCCACCTCAAATCAATGCATTTTAAGGGTCTATCTTAAGATGCTTAATAGAATTACATGTATTTAATTGTCTTCAAAACTGATTAGTAGGAAAAGCAAAAGCTATTGCCTTTTCTTATACCAATGACAACCTTTATTACCATCATTACCATCATTTACTAATAACATATGTGATTTGGATCCATGTATGTATTTATTCCGAGGAATTCATGACTTTAGTAATATAGTAATAATGACCTTGAACTATAAGTTAAAGGTATGACTGAAAGGTTGCCTTTCCCTGTGTGCTTCACAAGTAGTACAGAAAGGTCCAGTTCCAATGTACTGTAACAAAAAAACCAAACAAACAAAACAACAAAAAGTTAAAAAATAACAAGAACAACAACAAAATCAACATATGAGTGAATAAAATATAGGGTGGAGCTCATGACCTTGTTATTTAAAATTGTACTCCACGAAGGTGAAATTCACAAATATGTTATTTTGCACAACAGAAATGTTTCTTACCAAATCAGTGCAATCAAGGCAATTTTAGATATTTTTACCCGATTTAATTACATTTATGAATGAGTCACATTTTCTTTTTTCCAGTGCATATATCATTAATTTCATCTCATGAGCATGTATTATTTTCCCAGGCTCTCTACTTTGCAGACAGACACCCTTCACTTATTGCTTCTTTTTGACAATTCATCAATATGGATTACTAATTTTCTACCCCAAAGTATATAGTTTAGATCCCTAGTACCAATTTGAGCTACTAGGTTGAAAGGCTGACATGAGACATCAGCCTTAAATCCTCTCTGTTTTATAACTGGGACAAACAATAATTTCCTGAATTTTATGCCATTCTGTACTCCTCTGTTATTAGAGTGTCAGTATGGAGGGGACTATGTGTTTTGTGTTCCAAAATGAAACCATCTTTGAGACATAAGTAGATAAAGTATTATTTCAATTTTTTCTCAGTTGTTATGACAAAACAGTGGCAGAAGACACCTTAGGAGATGAAAAGTGTTGTTTTGGATTAGTAGTTATTGCCCATCACTGAGGAAAGTCAGGGCAAAAGCTCAGTCAGGAAAAAGAGTCAAAAGTCATGAAAGAAAGGCAGCTCACTCATGCATCCTTAGCTGACTTTCTTTTATAGCTCAGGATCATATGTCCAAGAAAGAAAGGCAGTCACAATAACTGGGGCATCCTACATCAATTAACAATCAAGACAATTCCTTAGAGATAGTTTTTTCCCACAGGAAAAGAGACTTAGGCAATTTCTCAGTTGAGACTCCTTTCCCAGGTGTCTCTAAGATCTATCAAATTGACAGTTAAAGCTAATTAGGACATCTATACAGAAACTAAAAGAAAATGATTTGGAGGAGGTAAAATGGTGAGTTTTCACTAAATTACAGAACTCAGTGAGTATAAAGTTTAAGTGCACCACAAGGTAGACTTTCAGTGTGATTTCATGTTATTTGATAAGCTTCAGAATTAGGTAAAATATTTCCAGCAACTCAGGTTGCGTATTTGGAGTCTGTGTCAAATATCTCTCTCAGATTGTTGACACTCAAGATGGATTACAGGCTGCAGTGTGTTTGTAGACATCTTAGATCCAGTATCTGCAGTAACTGAACGATGCATATTAACAGAACTCTAGAACAATGCAGGTCCAACCAGGCACCATTATCCAGGAATCCCTTCTTAAAAGTCACACAGAAGCTTGCTCCACATGGCCATGTATGGTATTTAAAAACTTAGGTAGGTGCATCTCAGTGAAGAGTCCATTTGCTCCTGGGAACTCAGGAGGTGTCAGTCACACCTACTTATCCTTATTGGTTACATTATTCAGTCTACAGCCTGCCCTCCCACCAAAGAAATTCTTGTCAGAATAAAGAAATACTCAACCTAAATTTCATATAAATTTACCTGGCAAAAGTGGGATCTTCTAGCCCAAGATGTTACATTTTCGAAACAAGGCATTCACCATCAACACAGTCTAAGCTAACACTATGGCTATTTAAAAAAACAAAACAAAACAAAACAAAACAAAACAAAAAACAACCTTTTTACATCATACAGAAAACTGAGTGCTCAGGTTATCTTCTAAAAACAAGAAGCTATTCTAAGGCTAGTACTGAAAGAAGGGTTTTCTTTAGAACATCAGAGAGAGTAAGGTGGCAGAATATAGGCTAAGTTGGAGGGAGGAAAAGGAAGGCAGGAATTAATGTGTTTATATTTTAATTAAATGAAATGAAGGAAGGTATAATGAAAGAAATGGAAAAGAAGAAGAAAGAGGGAAGCAAGCAAGGAAGCAAGAAAGGAAGGAGAAGAGATAGTCCTCATTTTCAGAGTAATCTTGTGACCTTCCTGGTATCTCTTCACTTTAAATGATCCAGTCTCTGCTGTAGAGCAGAGTCTACACTGTAGACTTGTGCATGTCATCTTGTACTAGATGTTTTAGAGAAGTACAGATTGTTTAGCTCATTTTCTTTCATTAGTCATTAAGGGAACAATGGTCGGGTTCATAAGTTCCCAGTAGTATCATCAAAAACCACTCTTACACTGTAATTTGCCAAACTTCCTCCTAAATGATATTCTACTTGAGAATCCTCTACAAAGGCAAATCTCTGTACAGGGACCTCAGTGTCAATTATCAAGTACAGGAAAGCATATTTAATAAAATATGTCCCGGGACCAATGTTTCACCAAGAACTGTCACTAAGCCCAAATCTAACTCTTGTCTCTGCTAGCATATAAAAGAAAGGGAAACACACAAAAAAGCTGAGTATCACCAAACCATTTTAGACAGCCTGTGGCAATAGCTTCCAAATACGAAACAGAACAACCATTTTAGCCCCATAAATCTATTCCAGGAATTACTATTCAGATAACTACCACGAATGTATCCATAATAGTAGAAATAATTGAATGTTACAGCAATAAAGTACACGAACAGAATGTCACTAGGAAAATTGAAATCAATTTCAGTAAAAATAAGACATGGGCTGTAGAGTGACTTGCTATTCTTGCAAAGGACATAGTTCAGCTTCCAGAACCCACATCAGAGGATCACAACAGCCTGAAACTCCATCTCCAGAGGAACAGATATATTATTCTGGCTTGCACGACCACCTGTACTCACATGTACATACTCATCCACAGACAAATGCATGCATATGTAAATAAACATAAAAATATATAAATACTCTGAAACCTTTAGAGGAATAATCTTGTTCTTCAGATTGATTTGAAATAATAAATCAATGTAGTGGGAACAAAAACTATAGGGCAGGACAGTTGGTCAGCATTATAATAAACTAAGATGAGATTTATGAAATCAACAATATATTCTTATTTTTCTCTATAGAGCCTTTGTCAGAAGTATATTAAAAAGTAATTGGAGAAGTTGACAGGACTAAAATAAACATATTTTAGCAATTACAAATTAAATCATGTCACCATTACTGGATTTAATAGCTTCCCACCTCTTCTAATCAATTCAGTCAAAGCAATGGGGTAGTAACAAGACAGACTATTGTGTACTTATATCCTAAATCTATTAATTATAACAGAATCATTTATTTAGCCCCAAATACCAGGTTTGGGAGATTTTTTTTCTTTTTTTTTCTTTTTTTTTCCTTTTTATTTATTTATTTATTTATTTATTTATTTTTATTTACATTGCAAATGATTTCCCCTTTTCTGGGTCCCCACTCCCCGCAAGTCCCATAAACCCTCTTCCGTCCCCCTATTCTTCCATCTACCCCTTCCCACTTCCCTGTTCTGGAATTCCCCTATACTCTTGCACTGAGTCTTTCCAGAACCAAGGCCCACTCCTCCATTCTTTTGGACATCATTTAATTTGTGGATTATGTCCTGGGTATTCAAAGTTTCTAGGCTAATATCCACTTATCAGTGAGTGCATACCATGATTGATCTTTTGAGACTGGGTTACCTCACTTAGTATGATGTTCTCCAGCTCCATCCATTTGTCTAAGAATTTCATGAATTCATTGTTTCTAATGGCTGAATAGTACTCCATTGTATAAATATACAACATTTTTTTGTATCCATTCCTCCATTGAAGGACATCTAGGTTCTTTCCAGCTTCTGGCTATTACAAATAGGCCTGCTATGAACATAGTGGAGCATGTGTCCTTATTGCATGCTGAAGAATCCTCTGGATATATGCCCAGTAGTGGTATAACAGAGTCCTCAGGAAGTGACATGCCCAGTTTTCTGAGGAACCGCTCGACTGATTTCCAAAGTGGTTGCACCATCTTGCAATCCCACCAGCAGTGGAGGAGTGTTCCTCTTTCTCCACATCCTCGCCAACACCTGCTCTCTCCTGAATTTTTGACCTTAGCCATTCTGACTGGTGTGAGGTGAAATCTCAGGGTTGTTTTGATTTGCATTTCCCTAATAATTAATGATGTTGAACATTTCTTAAGGTGTTTCTCAGCTCTCCGAAGTTCTTCATGTGAAAATTATTTGTTTAGCTCCGTACCCCACTTTTTAATGGGGTTATTTGGATCTCTGGGTTCTACTTTCTTGAGTTCTTTGTATATATTAGATATTAGCTCTCTGTCAGATTTAGGGTTAGAGAAGATTCTTTCCCAGTCTGTTGGTTGACGTTTTGTCCTTTTGACGGTGTCCTTTGCCTTACAGAAACTTTGTAGTTTTATGAGGTCCCATTTGTCAATTCTTGATCTTAGAGCATAAGCTATTTGTGTTCTATTCAGGAACTTTTCCCCTGTGCCCATGTCCTCCAGGGTCCTCCCCAGTTTTTTTTTCAATTAGTTTCAGTGTGTCAGGTTTTATGTGGAGGTCCTTGATCCATTTGGAGTTAAGCTTGGTACAATGAGATAAGAATGGATCCATGCACATTCTTCTGCATGCTGACCTCCAATTGAACCAGCACCATTTGTTGAAAAGACTATCTTTTTTCCACTGGATGCTTTCAGCCCCTTTGTCGAAGACAAAGTGACCATAGGTGTGTTGGTTCATTTCTCGGTCTTCAATCCTATTCCATTGATCCGCTTGCCTGATATTGTACCAGTAACATGCAGTTTTTATCACTATTGCTCTGTAGTAGAGTTTAAAGTCTGGGATATTGAATCCCCCTGAAGTTCTTTTACTGTTGAGAATAGTGTTAGCTATCCTGGGTTTTTTGTTATTCCAGATGAATTTGATAATTGCTCTTTCTAGCTCTATAAAGAACTGGGTTGGGATTTTTATGGGAATAGCATTGAATCTGTAGATTGCCTTTGGCAAGATGGCCATTTTAACTATATTAATCCTGCCAATCCACGAGCATGGAAGGTTTTTCCATTTCCTGAGATCTTCTTCGATTTCCTTCTTCAGAGATCTGAAGTTCTTGCCATATAGGTCTTTCACTTGTTTGGTTAGAGTCACCCCAAGATACTTTATGTTGTTTGTAGCTATTGTGAAGGGGGTCATTTCCCTAATTTCTTTCTCAGTCTGCTTATCCTTTGAATATATAAAGGCTACTGATTTGCTTGCGTTAATTTTGTAGCCAGCCACTTTGCTGAAGTTGTTTATCAGCTGTAGGAGTTCTCTAGTAGTTTTTAGGGTCACTTAAGTATACGATCATATCATCTGCAAATAGTGATAATTTGACTTCTTCCTTTCCAATTTGTATCCCTTTGACCTCCTTATGTTGTCTAATTGCTCTAGCTAGGACTTCAAGAACTATATTGAAAAGATATGGAGAGAGGGGGAAGCCTTGTCTAGTCCCTGATTTTAGTGGGATTGCTTCAAGTTTCTCTCCATTTAGTTTGATGTTGGCTACCGGTTTGCTGTATATTGCTTTTACTATGTTTAGATATGGGCCTTGGATTCCTGTCCTTTCCAAGACTTTTAGCATGAAAGGATGCTGAATTTTGTCAAATGCTTTCTCAGCATCTAATGAAATGATCATGTGGTTTTTTTCTTTGAGTTTGTTTATGTAGTGGATAGCATTTATGGATTTCCGTATATTGAACCATCCCTGCATCCCTCGAATGAAGCCTACTTGATCATGGTGGATGATCGTTTTGATGTGTTCTTGGATTCGGTGGGCAAGAATTTTATTTAGTATTTTTGCATCGATATTCATAAGGGAAATTGGCCTGAAATTCTCTTTCTTAGTTGGGTCTTTGCGTGGTTTTGGTATCAGTGTAATAGTGGCTTCGAAGAAGGAGTTGGGTAGTGTTCCTTCTGTTTCTATTTGGTAGAAGAGTTTGAAGAGTATTGGTGTTAAGTCTTCTTTGAAGGTCTGATAGAATTCTGCATTGAAACCATCTGGTCCTGTGCTTTTTTTGGTTGGAAGCCTATCTATGACCCCTTCTATTTCTTTAGGGGTTATGGGTCTGTTTAGATGGTCTATTTGATCCTGGTTTAATTTTGGTAATTCGTATTTGTCTAAGAAAATGTCCATTTCCTCCAGATTCTCCAGGTGTGTTGAGTACAGGTTTTTGTAGTAGGATCTGATGATTTTTTGAATTTCCTCGGTTTCTGTTGTGATATCTCCATTTCCATTCCTAATTTTGTTAATTTGGATACTTTCTCTGTGCCCTTTGGTTAGTCTGGCTAAGGGTTTATCTATCTTGTCGATTTTTTCAAAGAACCAGCTTTTGGTCTTGTTGATTCTTTGTATGGTTCTTTTGGTTTCTATTTGATTGATTTCAGCCCTGAGTTTGATGATTTCCTGTCTTCTCCTCCTCCTGGGTGAATTAGCTTCTTCTTGTTCCAGGGTTTTCAGTTGTTCCTTTAATCTTCTAGTGTAAGCTCTCTCGAATTTCTTTTTGAAGGCACTCAAAGCTATGAGTTTTCCTCTTAGCACTGCTTTCAATGTGTCCCATAGATTTGTGTATGTTGTGCCTTCATTTTCATTAAATTCTAAGAAATCTTTGATTTCTTTCTTTATTTCTTCCTTGACCAAGGTATCATTGAGTAGAGTATTATTCAGTTTCCATGTGTATGTGGGCTTTCTGTTGTTTATACTGTTACTAAAGACCACTTTTACTCCATAGTGATCTGATAGAAGGCATGGGATTATTTCAGTCTTCTTATATTTGTTGAGGTCTGTCTTGTGACCAACTATATGATCTATTTTGGAGAAGGTACCATGAGGTGCTGAGAAAAAGGTATATTCTTTTGCTTTGGGATAAAAAGTTCTATATATATCTGTTAACTCCAATTGGTTCAAAGCTTCAATTAGTTTCATTGTCTCTCTGTTTAGTTTCTGTTTTCCTGATTGGTCCATTGGTGAAAGTGGAGTGTTGAAGTCACCCACAATTATTGTGTTAGCTGCAATGTGTACTTTGGGCTTTAGTAAAGTTTCTTTTATGAATGAGGGCGCCCTTGTATTTGGGGCATAGATGTTCAGGATTGAGAGTTCTTCTTGTTGGATTTTTCCTTTGACCAGCAAGTAGTGACCTTCCATGTCTCTTTTTATGACTTTAGGTTGAAAGTCAATTTTATCTGATATTAGAATGGCAACTCCGGCTTGTTTCCTGGGACCATTTGCTTGTAGAATTGTCTTCCAGCCTTTTACTCTAAGGTAGTTTTTGTCTTTGACATTGAGGTGTGTTTCCTGTAAGCAGCAAAATGTAGGGTCCTGTTTACGTAACCAGTCTGTTAGTCTATGTCTTTTATTGGGGAATTAAGTCCATTGATGTTAAGAGATATCAATGAGTAGTGGTTATTGCTTCCTAACATTTTTGATTTTAATTTTATATGTGTATGGTTATCCTCTTTGGGTTTGATGAAAGAAGCTTAATATCCTGCTCTTGCCAGGGTATAGTTTCCCTCATTGTACTGGTGCTTTCCCCCTATTAACCTTTGTAGGGCTGGGTTTGTAGAAAGATATTGTGTAAATTTGGTTTTGTCGTGGAATATCTTGGTTTCTCCATCTATAGTAATTGAGAGTTTCACTGGGTATAGTAGTCTCGGCTGGCATTTGTGTTCTCTTAGAGTCTGCATGAGCTCCGCCCAGGATCTTCTAGTTTTCATGGTCTCTGGTGAGAAATCTGGTGTAATTCTGATAGGTCTTCCTTTATATATTACTTGCCCTTTTTCTCTTACTGCCCTAAGTATTCTTTCTTTGTTTAGTACATTTGGGGTTTTGATTATTATGTGATGGGAGGTATTTCTGTTCTGGTCCAGTCTGTTTGGAGTTCTGTAGGCTTCTTGTATATTCATGGCCATCTCTCTCTTTAGGTTAGGGAAGTTTTCTTCCATAATTTTGTTGAAGATATTTGCTGGCCCTTTAAGTTGTAAATCTTCACTCTCATCAATACCTATGATGCTTAGATTTGGCTTTCTCATTGTGTCCTGGATTTCCTGGATATTTTGGGGAACAAGCTTTTTGCATTTTGTATTTTCTTTAACTGTTGAGTCCATGGTTTCTAAGGTATCTTCGGCATCTGAGATTCTTTCTTCTATCTCTTGTATTCTGTTGTTGATATTTGCATCTATGGTCCCTGATTTCTTCCCAAGGTTTTCTATCTCCATAGTTGTCTCCCTTTGTGCTTTCTTAGTTCTTTCTACTTCTGTTTTTAGATCCTGAAAATTTTTGCTCAGTTCTGTCATTTGCTTGTTTGTGTTTTCCTCTAATTCTTTAAGCGATTTTTGTGTTTCCTCTTTCATGACT
The DNA here is from genome assembly GCF_947179515.1 of Apodemus sylvaticus. NCBI lineage: Eukaryota > Metazoa > Chordata > Mammalia > Rodentia > Muridae > Apodemus > Apodemus sylvaticus. Next base: position 158,364,366 of record NC_067472.1, on the reverse strand, counting down.
TCTGCCTGTTGATCAAGGTTCTCCTGTATTTCTTTAAGTGATTTTTGCGTTTCCTCCTTATTGGCTTTTGTATTCTCCTGAATTTCTTTCAATGATTTTTGTGTTTCCCTTGTAAGGGCTTCTAATTTTTGATCCATTTTCTCCTGAATTTCTTTAATTATGTCCTTCATGTGTTCCTGTACTAGCATCATGACCAGTGATTTTAAATCCAAATCTTGTTTTTCTGGTGTGTTGGGGTGTCCAGGACTTGCTAATGTTGGAGAATTGGGTTCAGATGCTGCCATAATGCCTTGGTTTCTGTTAGTAACGTTCCTACGTTTGCCTTTAGCCATCTGGTTCTCCCAGGAGTTAGATGGTCTTATTGTCACTGGCTGGAGCTTCAACCTACTGTGGATCTTTAAGGTTATTTCTGCAACACTGGATGACTGGGTTTCTTCTGGCACAGATTATTGATATTCTGGCTTCCTCTTTTGTGCCTTTGGAGCCCTTCTCAATCTTGCCTCAAGCAATGCTTTACTTAGCTTGTCAAGGTCAACCAGGTGTTCTCTGTCTGCTCTATTATGGAGGGAAGAAGTTGTGGTGGGAGTCACTCCCTCTGTTGATTCTCACATAGGACGCAGGTCCTACGATGGACTGGCTTGCAGATGAACCGCCTATGTGCTCAGTTCCTGAGTGCAGGCAGACCCTTGACGGTTTGCACCACCAGAAATCTAAGACTCAGGGTGTTACAGTATCTAGTGATCCCTCTGTGTCCCTGCAGACAGCAAATATGGCTGTGGGGCTTCTCTCCTTCCACAGCTTCCCGAGCCCGGCAGGCTGGCAGACAAAAGCTGCCTAGGTGCTCAGTTCCTGAGTGCAGGCAGACCCCTGGCTGTTTGCACCACCAGAAATCTAAGGCTCAGGGTTTTATGGTACCTGGTGATCCCTGTGTGTCCCTGCAGACAGCAAATATGGCTGTGGGGCTTCTCTCCTTCCACAGCTTCCCGAGCCCGGCAGGCTGGCAGACAAAAGCTGCCTAGGTGCTCAGTTCCTGAGTGCAGGCAGACTCCTGGCTGTTTGCACCACCAGAAATCTAAGGCTCAGGGTGTTACGGTACCTGGTGATCCCTCTGTGTCCCTGCAGACAGCAAATATGGCTGTGGGGCTTCTCTCCTTCCACAGCTTCCCGAGCCCGGCAGGCTGGCAGACAAAAGCTGCCTAGGTGCTCAGTTCCTGAATGCAGGCAGACCCCTGGCAGTTTGCACCACCAGAAATCTAAAGCTCAGGGTGTTAAGGTACCTAGTGATCCCTCTGTGTCCCTGCAGACAGCAAATATGGCTGCGGGGCTTCTCTCCTTCCACCGGTTTGGGAGATTTTAACATGGTTTATTTTGGTGTTTTGCTGGGTCTCCCAGAAAAAAGCAACAACAACTCAATTCAAAACAAGAAATGGATTCATATACTTATCAGTCAATTACAGATTATTAAATTACCAAAATCCCTGATAGGCCACACATGTTCCAGTGGATCATCCTACACCCATGCACCAATTGGCAGCTCTGGTAGGCATCACTACCAGAAGAGCACATTAAAAAGAAAAAGAAAACTGGTAAGCAGTAGGAAAAATATAGAAGAGGATATGGGAGCTGAATTTCATCAAAACATTCATCAAAATATTGTATTTGTGTATTAAACTCATAATGATTTTTAAAAATATCAAAATTGAGGGCCAGGGCGATGTGGGAATAGTTAAGAGCCCTTCTCTTCAGAACACCTAGATTTGATCCCTAGCATTGACGTGATGGCACACACTACCTGTAAGTCCAATTTCAGGGCATCTAATGTCCTCTTCTGACCTGCACTGACTCACGCACATACATGGTACACATACATATACCCAAGAACATGTGATTACATGTAAAATTAACTAATACATATTTTTAACCAGGCACAGAAGAGAATACCTTTAATTCCAGCTTTTGAGAGGGAGAGGCATGTAGGTTTCAGTGAACCTGTAGTCAACTTGGTCCTAATTACTGAGCTCCAGGCAAGCTAGGGCTTCATGATAAGACCCTGTCTCAAAACAAACAAACAAACAAAAAGAATAAAGAAGTTAGTAATTTTAACAGATCAAAACATCAGTTTATCATTGGTACAACAATACTAAGACCAAAATAAACTGGATTGTATAAGATCTACATCTCAGATGAAGAGAAGAGAAAGTATTTGTTCTTGAACCTGTACAAAGATACTATATGTTCTATCATGGGAATAAATGACTGTACAATGAGTTTAGACATCTGTAAATAATTTTGTAAATACAGTAAAGCAATAAAGTCTGTGATTCTAAAAAGTTAAACTTCTTAATTGTCTTTAGTAAATAGATTAAAATGTTCAGTTTAGGAAGTTGGGATGGCACAGTAAGCATTATCTCAAAGCTCAAAGCAATGGGCTCTTGATTCCATTTACAAATCTTGAGAAAGCCATTTTCTTTTCTTAATAAGAAATAACGTATTGCAGGGAGGAAATCATACATCATCCTAATTAGTAGTAGTAGTAGTTATTAAACCAGCACCTGCAAGAGTTAGTAAGGTTAATCAAATTGAAAAGGTGGAGGTAAGCCGAGTGGTGGTGGCGCACACTTGTAATCCCAGCACTCTGGGAGGCAGAGGTAGGCAAATTTCTGAGTTAGAGGCCAGCCTGGTCTACAGAGTGAATTCCAGGACAGCCAGGCTATACAGAGAAACCCTGTCTCAAAAAAAAAAAAAATTAAAAAAAAAGAAATGGTAGAGGTGGTACACACCATTAAGTCTAATATTTGATGACAGCAGGTAGATTACCCCTGAGTACAAGCCCAAAATGGTCTACAGAGCAAGTTCCAGGTCAATCAAACATACACAGAGAAACCCTATCTTAAAGGGAAGGAAAAGAAACAAACAAACAAAAAAAACCCCAAAGTTTAATCAATTTCTACTTTTGACATTGTTTAATTTGTTACATTGAATTTCAGTTATGAAATTCCTAACTGTGCACACGCGCGTGCGCACACAAACACACACACTCACACATACACCATGTGGGGGAGAAGGTGAGAGAGACAGAGAGATCTAGAGTCAGAGACAGAGAAGCAGAGACACAGAGACAAAAAGAGGAATCATTTAATTTTAGTTTCAACAACACACAGCACAAGCCAGAGTGGCGATCCTTCCCACAGACTTTCAAAATGTCCATATGTCTGCACATGAAGCTCCAGAATGAACATGACCTGTGATTTTTCTGGCTCCATATAACATGTGCCTTTAAATTATATCATATCCATTTCATATGTCCTTAAATAACATACGTACATATACTCTTATACTGTATAAGCACGTAAATCTAATGGGGCAAATAATGCATTGGCTTTTCCATTCTTGGTAAACTTGCCATGAACTAACATGGCAAGAAGAGAAAAAACATAAGGTAAGTGTGTGGCTTTCGTTTGAACACATCAGGATTCTCTGCCCTGAAAGGGGCATGAAAACATCTTGAATTTTCCACCTACTCTTCACACACTTAACTGCTCATTGAAGCCTTCCTTGCCTTAGCACCCAACAACATACCATTGATCTGATACCAGAAACATTTTCTCTAATAGCTACTGTTATCATTTTGCTGTTTTGTATAGGATTATTTTATTACCAGCTTACCTCTTCTCTCATCTTTTTGTTGCTCTGTACATAATACTTAGGCCCAAATGATTATCCCTATGAGAGTCAGCTGACAGTGTCTTTTGAAGAAAAACCCTCAAAGAAGGTAGGGAAGAAAAGGAACGAGGGTGACAAGGTGCTGATTTTCATGACTTATGTGCATGCTGGAAAGTGGTCAGATATGAAGCACATTAGGGAGAAGGTGGAAGATCCCTTTGCTTGTCTTTTAAGGTCGTGGTCAAAGATATCAATACACATTACAAAAATGGAAGGAAACTGATCTAAACCATAGTAGAGAAGGAGCAGGAGGCCAATAACACAGAGATCAGTGTTCACTGTGCACGTGCAGTTCTGTACATGGAAGAGATATCATTTACCATATACTCCACTGATGCACCTTTATACATCCACTAATCTCAAAAATAATTAAAAAGTTGACATAAATGAAAGATACTTTCAGGATCATAAGTTTCATGGGTGAAGCATATTATCTCTAAATTTATTATTTTGTACTACAAACATACAACTTTGAGAGCACCAGTCTTACACTTAGGACTAAGAACTTTCTAAATAATTTTTAAAGCTATAAAATTGGTTATGCCTCCTCAGGAACCACTTCTAGGGATAACTTTTAAATTGGTTGTAATGCATAATTCATTTTATATATGGCTGAAGTTCTCATTCTAGCAATTTTTATAATTTGTGGCCTATGTTCAGATTTGGTATAGGTCTATTATTTTTCTTTATTGTGATATTGTCTATGCGTTGGCTATTAAAGTAAATTTAGCCTCAAAATTATTCACTCCTTCAAAGCTTTCAAATTTCAAGAACAATTTGTGTCAAAATTACTTCCTCAGTAAGTTCATCTTGTCCTGGAAATTTCTTCTCTGGAAAGTTTTTTGCATATTTATGTTGTTTAGAATACACACAAAAAATATGAAAGATAGGCAGATAATAATAGAAAGAAAGGGCAGAGAAGTGAATTTGAGCTCCTTGCTTAGGTTATCAGTTTCTTTTAATGGAATTTTCATTATTCATCCCATTGAGGATGATGGAAGATTTGAAACCTGAACACTTTCTTCTGGCTCTGAGTGCAAATTAATGAGTCTTGATGACATTCGCACATTTTATAAATTGCTGACATATTATAGGATCTGTAATGCCTCTATCTCTGTCTCCGCCTCTTTCTGTCTTTCCGACTCTCCATTTCTGTCTTTGTCTGTCTGTTGGTCTGTTTGTGTGTGTGTGTGTGTGTGTGTGTGTGTGTGTGTGTCTATTTGTCTTTCTCTGTGTGTATGTATGGGATGTTTGTATTTGTGCTAGTAGACATAGAGGCCAGGAAAAGGCATTAGACCATCTGAGAATAGAGTCACATGTGTCTATGGACTCCTCATACGTGTTATGGGGTCATAATCTGGTCCTGTGCAAAAGTACTGGTAACCATTGCAACATCTCTCCAGCTCCTCATCCTTTCTCATTCATAAAACTTAAGTTAAGGCACTATAATTTTTAAGTTTAGTATAGAAAATACAGACTTCTAGGGTTTTCTTTTTTTGTATATATATTTTTCTATATTCTTTGTTTACATTCCAAATGCTTTCCTCTTTCCCAGTTCCCCCCTCCCCATATGTCCCATAAGTTCTCTTCTCTTAATCCATTCTCCTATCATTCCCCCTCCCTTTTCTCTGTCCTGGTACTCCCCTACAATGCTGGATCAAGCCTTTCCAGGATCAGGGCCTTCTTCTTCCTTCTTCATGGGAATCATTTGATATGTGAATTGTGTCTTGGTATTCAGAGCTTCTAAGCTACTATCCACTTATCAGTGACTGCATTCCATGTGTGTTCTTTTGTGAATGAGTTACCTCACTTAGGATGATATTTTCCAGTTTCAACCATTTGCCTAAGAATTTCATGAATTCATTGTTTTTAATTGCTGAGTAGTATTCCACTGTGTAAATATACCACAATTTCTGTAGCCATTCCTCTGTTGAGAGATATCTGGGTTCTTTCCAACTTCTGGCTATTACAAATAAGGCTGTTATAAACATAGTGGAGCATGTGTCCTTATTGCATGCTGGGGAATCCTCTGGGTATATGCCCAGAAGAGGTATAGCAGGGTCCTCCGGAAGTGTCATGTCCAGTTTTCTGAGGAACCGACAGACTGATTTCCAGAGTGGTTGCACCATCTTACAATCCCACCAGCAGTGGAGGAGTGTTCCTCTTTCTCCACATCCTCGCCAACACCTGCTATCTCCTGAGTTTTTAACCTTAGCCATTCTGACTGTTGTGAGATGAAATCTCAGGGTTGTTTTGATTTGCATTTCCCTGATGACTAATGATGTTGAACAATTCTTAAGGTGCTTCTCGGCCATCCACATTTCTTCAGGAGAAAATTCTTTGTTTAGATCTGGACCATAGGGTGAATAATAGTGCTTCATCTTCAGGGTGTTTGCAAGTTGAGACATCCTGATTCCATGTTGCATCAAGTGACACAATTTCTGCTAAATACAAGTTCAGATTCTACCACTGACACTGACCTCATTCACTCTCACTGTCCTTCATTCCTCCCATTACTAAAACTTTGAGTAAGGTTTGAATTACAAAATAAAGATAATGGTAAAAGAAAGCATTTGGCTAATAAAATTTTCCTCTAAAGGTCAGAATGAAGCTTTAGTACTGGCACAGCAGTACTGAAGCAGAGCAGTGGCACAGCATAGAACCAAACACTGGTTTGGTTCCAAAGCTGACAGTACATTTTAAGAATTGTCTTTGCACTAAGCATTCACCTGTGAGATGCCTAGACTACTCTCACTTAGTCAGCTATAGAGACAGACAGCGAGAAAATGAAACTGAGGCAGTCCCTATTAGCCTCATCAACTGGAGAGAGCACTACCAGCCTCGCTCCTTGTTTTCTTGTTGAATAAACTGCACTGGATATCCACCTGTATTGAATGAGACAACTGTGGGCACACAGGATACCCATCATTTTCTTTTTACCTACTCACCTAGTGAATATCAATGGACTACTCAGGGCTTTATTGGAGATTAATAATGGATAAGACAAATTCACTGCACTCTGGCTGCTAAAATAAGATAACAGCAATAAGCCAAATATATATATCTGAGTAAATATCAATTGCCTTGAACAAAGATGTAGTAGAGAGAGGGAGGGAGAGAGAGAGAGAGAGAGAGAGAGAGAGAGAGAGAGAGAGAGAGAGTATATATATATATATATATATATATATATATATATATATATATATATATATACATACTTGTTTTGTTTTTCAAGACAGGGGTTCTCTGTGTAGACCTGGAACTGTGTAGTCCTGGAACTCACTCTGTAGATCAGGCTGGCTTCGAACTCAGAAACCCACCTGCCTCTCCCTCCCAAGTACTGTGATCAAAGGCATGTGCCTCTACTGCTCAGCTGGAGAATATTTTTTAACTGCAGCAACAAATCTTTTCTTTCAGGTAACTCACTCAGCTAAGGAATGAAGCAAACAGAGCAGCAGGGCACACAGTTATCATCCATTTGTCCAGAGAGTTATTGACCATCTAATGTAACTGACTATCAAATATAACCATTTAGAAATTGTTTTGAAAACTTGATTGGTTTGACTTAAAAAACATGATTTTTTTGGTAACTGCACTTTCAAGGTCTAGGAAATCTATCACAAACTAATTCTAATTTTAAATTAATAATGAATTCTACTTACATGAATATATAATTGTATTTTTACAATGTACTTGTGGTTATTATCACAACTGAGCATGAGAAGGCACATATTACTGTCATAAAGTATTCAGAAAATCGAAGTTCAGGGAATTTTAGGTACCACATAAGTTATATAAGTTTAAGTGAATATTGATATTATTTAAGATAATTAAAGCAAGATGTGACTCTCAGTGGCTACCATGCCAGAACTTTATTTCTGCTGCCTATAGTTTTGTCTGCATGCTGCTATTGTTGACCCACTTTACAAATAATAAGTCTAAGGGTGGTCAAGGTAGCAAGTAGATATTAGAGGTCTGAGCAGGACATGGAAATTTTGACTACAAAGTTGGTGAGCTACATGGAAAGTTCCCATTTCCTTTTGCTATGTGCCTTTAAAGGATGAATAAAAGTGTTCCATCACAGTGTTGTGGATGACTGACTATCAGTAGGAACTAAGTGTCTCCCGAGAAAATACTTTTCCCCAGATCCTTTAAGTGCAGATCAGTGTGATCACAAATAGTTCTGAAAAGCCATATAATAACAGAACTTCACTCATGCAGGGAAAATATCATCACTTAAAATGAAACCTCACGTTGTAACAGATCCATAGCATTTTTCAATTCAGAGAATGTTTTAAAAGTGAATTCTCCTGAACCTCTGAGAAAATCACTGCAGGACTGAAGCCATGGGACTAAGGTTTTTCATACATGTAATACGTTGTCATACATATCATACGTTGGTAATACATTTAGTATTAGACTTACATCCAAATACTACAAACATTTTTGCTTCTTCTATTGCTCATACTTTTACCAGTGAAACAACCTTTCATAATATGGAATTTATGCATTTTACATAAAAATAACTTGGAGTCAGATATAACATCACACAGCTATAAGCTCAGCATTTAAAGTCTGAGTGATGTGGATTTCTTGAAATCCAAGGCCAATCTGTGTTGCATAGTAACAGTTTAGTTTCCTTAGCATAAGCACATATCTTTAGATAAACCAATCAAAATAGTTAGAATTTTAGAGCACTTCACAAATATTTTGTCTCATTTTAGTGTTGACTGCACTGTGGGCTAGTTTTAAGTCCAATTAGCATGAAGATACATGAAGGAAAGACAGAAGTTGGAGGATAAAATGCATGATGACGTGTTAGAGACCTTACCAGTGTAGATCTTGTCTTTAATGAAACATCACATCAAGAAAGTTAGGCCCTTTAAAAGATATTGGCTGGCTTCAAAACTAATTTCATAATTGATAATGCAGATACAGTATTTTCTTTATTTCTTTTTCTTTTTTATTCTCTATATTTTTTATTTACAGTTCAAATGATTTCCTCTTTTCTGGTCCCCCACTCCCTGAAAGTCACATAATCCCCCTTCTCCCTCCCCTGTTCTCCTACCCACCCCTTCCCACTTCCCTGTTCTGGTTTTGCCTTATACTGTTACACTGAGTTTTTCCAGAACCAGGGGCCATTTCTCCGTTCTTCTGTACCTCATTTGATGTATGGATTATGTTTTGGGTATTCCAGTTTTCTAGGTGAATATCCACTTATTGGTGAGTGCATACCATGATTGATCTTTTGAGACTGGGTTACCTCACTTAGTATGATGTTCTCCAGATCCATCCATTTGCCTAAGAATTTCATGAATTCATTGTTTCTAATGGCTGAATATTACTCCATTGTGTAGATATACCACATTTTTTGCATCCATTCTTCTGTTGAGGGATACCTGGGTTCTTTCCAGCTTCTGGCTATTATAAATAGGGCTGCTATGAACATAGGGGAGCATGTATCCTTATTACATACTGGGGAGTCCTCTGGGTATATGCCCAGGAGTGGTATAGCAGGATCTTCCGGAAGTGAGGTACCCAATTTTCAGAGGAACCGCCAGACTGATTTCCAGAGTGGTTGTACCAATTTGCAACCCCACCAGCATGTTCCTCTTTCTCTACATCCTCACCAACACCTGCTGTCTCCTGAATTTTTAATCTTAGCCATTCTGACTGGTGTAAGGTGAAATCTCAGGGTTGTTTTGATTTGCATTTCCCTAATGACTAATGAAGTTGAGCATTTTTTAAGATGCGTCTCCACAATCCAAAGTTCTTCAGGTGAAAATTCTTTGTTTAACTCTGTACCCCATTTTTAATAGGGTTATTTGGTTTTCTGGGGTCTAACTTCTTGAGTTCTTTGTATATATTGGATACTAGCCCTCTATCTGATGTAGGGTTGGTGAAGATCTTTTCCCAATTTGTTGGTTGCCGATTTGTCTTTTTGATGGTGTCCTTTGCTTTACAGAAACTTCTAGCTCGGCCAATTAGGCAACATAAGGAGGTCAAAGGATTACAAATTGGAAAGGAAGAAGTCAAACTATAATTATTTGCAGATGATATGATAGTCTACCTAAGTGACCTAAAAAAATTCCACTAGAGAAGTCCTAAGCTGATAAACAACTTCAGCAAAGTGGCAGGTTATAAAATCAACACAAACAAATCAGTAGCCTTCCTATACTCAAAGGATAAGCAGGCTGAGAAAGAAATTAGGGCAATAACACCCTTCACAATAGCCACAAACAGTATAAAGTACCTTGGGGTGACTCTTATCAAACATGTGAAAAATCTGTATGACAAGAACTTCAAGACTCTGAAGAAGGAAATAGAATAAGACCTCAAAAAATGGAAAAATCTTCCATGTTCATGGATCGGCAAGATTAATATAATTAAAATGGCCATTTTGCCAAAAGCAATATATAGATTCAGCGCAATACCCATCAAAATCCCATCTCAATTCTTATAGAGTTAGAAAGAGCAATTCTCAAATTCATCTGGAATAACAAAAAACCCAGGATATATAAAACTATTCTCAACAACAAAAGAAATTTTGGGGGAATCAGTATTCCTGACCTCAAGCAATACTACTGAGCAATAGTGTTAAAAACTGCATGGTATTGGTACAGTGACAGGCAGGAGGATCAATGGAACAGGATTGAAGATCCAGAAATGAACCCACACACCTATGGCCACTTGATCCTCGACTAAGGGGCTGAAAACATCCAATGGAGAAAAGATAGCCTTTTCAACAAATGGTGTTGGTTCAACTGGAGGTCAGAATGCAGAAGATTGAGAATTGATCCATCCTTGTCTCCTTGTACTAAGCTCAACTCCAAATGGATCAAGGACCTCCACATAAAGCCAGACACTCTGAAGCTAATAGAAAAGAAACTGGGGAAGACCCTTGAGGACATCAGTACAGGGGGAAAGTTCCTGAACAGAACACCAATAGCGTATGCTCTAAGATCAAGAGTTGACAAATGGGACCAGATACAGTATTTTCAAAGAAGACCTAACTTATCTCTGCTGACTAACTTGGACTTCTCATATAATGAAGAAGATATTGGTTTCTGTATTAAAGAACGCAGTGTAAATTTAATGAAGTGAAGTAAATAATGACTGACCAAGTAGAGGACAGAAACAAAGCACAGCTGGTTATTAACAGAGCCAAAGAAATGCAAAGTATGATGTCCTATACAACGTTATCAGCAGCACTGCCCTGGGAGTAAACATGAAGCAGAGCATGCCTCTATTGCAGAGTATGTGCACCATATTTAAGGAAACTGGCCCCAAACAATTCAATCATCAAAAGTTCGGTGTTTGACCTACAGAAGGAGGCCTAATCCTTCTAACTCTTTCAAGATGTATAAAATTAAACTTAGATGGTGTTTGCAAATTTACCTTGTAATTTTGTAAAATTTGAATGAAATAAGGCATGACAATAAAAGCTGCTTAACAAGCATCATTTTTTATCTGTGTCTTCTGTATTCTGGGGGTCTCTTCAAGAATATGTTTTAGAGAACTATATAGTAGAAGAGAAAACTTTCAGATGGAAGAGTGGGATTCTCACATGACTACTTTTTGACATGATTCATATATTGTACAAGTACTAACTTAATGAAAATATATACAGTTTACACTTTATTCTGCATCCATTGTTATGATTATAATGATCTTTGTTTTAAGCATTTAATATATATTTATAGTGAATTTTAATCTTTGGCAATTAATAAGTGTCTTATATAACCAATTTAAGATGAAATAATAAAATATTATTCAGATTTTTTTATTTTCATTTAGTAAAGTTCTATCAATGGAGCTATGAGTGATCTATCTTCCAGGGAGGGTGACGGTCTTCTATTGTGGTTGCTTTAGTGTCACCCACACACCTGGCCATAACCACTCACCCATGCTCTGTAAGAAGGCCTAACAAACACATTGGTTCCCCTGAGTGAACTATGGTAACACTGTACTTAAGTTTGTAGTTGGGACCTTATAAAGAGGCAGTATATGTGATTTTTATTACATCAAGGAATAAATTCTCCCAACAATCCACAAAGACATGGCAGACACTGGGTCCTTTGCCAAGAGGAAGTTCATATCACACAAACTTTGGTCTGTAACCCTCTCATTAGATGTATAATCACATGGACCTCATAGCTACAACCCACTTCTCAATTCAACCACTAATACCAGCTAGGATTAGGTATCTCTTGTCTTTACAAAGCCACTTGCAAATAACAAAGAACCTTTAATGCCCTTGTGCCCCACATCTCCATTATCTTTAATTTTCATATCGCTAGCAGTTCCGGGTGATTAGTCTGACCATATCTCCAATGAACATTAGACAGGGTCATTTTCATAACACAAGCATATTCTTGTTAATGCGCTTCTAAAAATGTACACAAACAGGTATGCACACACAGCAAGCCCAGTAAAAAAATGAGCAATAAAATGATGGCCGTTCTTTGTAGACTGGGTCCTATGGTGCTTAGCTGCTCTGTCTTTTGAGGCTGGCACAATGAAGTACTAATGGAGATATGAGGAAGTTAAGTTTTATTGTGTTTGAAATGAGAAAGTTTTGAAGTATGTTGACAATGGCATTATTTAGCAGAACAAAAATACTATAGTCATTTGAGTAAGACTTAGGTGAGTGATATTTTAAAATCATAGCCTGTTAAAAAACTAAAACAAAACCTGAGTTAGAAAAGGATTGGAGGAAATAGTGAGGCTTTCACAGAAGATGGATTTGTGAGTTACATGTAATACAGAGCAGATGAAGAGAAGGGGTGGAGGATCTACTATGTTTGTTATTGTTGTTGTGGTTGTTGTTGTTTTTGTTAAACACAGTAGGTCTTCAGATAGGTAGCTTTAATTAAATTGAAAGAGTTTCAGGACAGATAGATCAGAGATGTAGAGAGTGTATATTGGGAGGATTTGCCTAGGGAGTTTTATAAAAAGGGAGCACAGAGTGCCTGTGCAAGGCTGATGACATGAGTTTCTACTCTAAAACCTAGAGTGTAAGGAAAAACATGAATCCTTAACATTTTCATGTCACTTCTATGCTTATGGTGTGGTATAGATATTACTGCACAAGCACATACATATCACACACATACACATATGCAAATAATTAATAACAACAAATATTTAAAATAACAGAAAGACTATGTTAGGTAGATAAGTGGATTTAAGTAATAAGTTTGAAAATTGTTTATTTATTAATAGTCTGCAATTGATGCAAATCAATAATCTCAGCTAGTAGGTAGTTTGAAGCACAAAGATTCAAAGCTCAAGGCTAGCTCAGCTTATAGAGTGAGTTGCATAAGCCAGATGGACTAACTTAGGCTCAAGGCCAGCCTGAGGATTCTTTGGATACTTCTTCTCAAAAAGTATGAAGAGAGTTAGTGATATAACTCAGTGTAGAGCAGTGGCTTGCTTACATAAGGCCCCAGGTTGAAGTCAAGTATTAGGAAAAGAATGACTGTGAGAAAAAATAGAAATGTAATAAAAATTAAAACATTAGTATACATTGATGGTATTATGTAAGTAGAGATGAAAATTGATGAGAGTACACTGTATAATAACTGTCAGTGCAGAGGTTTTAATGGAAGGGAAGCTATAGATTAGCAGAACCCAGTAACAACCAGTTCTGATTTTTTCCTTACAAATACTAATTTTTTTATATGATATATTTTTTACTTACATTTCAAATATTTCCCCTTTCCTGGATCTGCCCTCCCCAAAAGTTCTTCCCTGCCCCTGTTCCCTAATCACCTTCTTCCTGCTTCCCTGTCCTGGTATTCCCATACACTGCTGCACTGAGCCTTTCCAATACCAGGGGCCTCTCCTTCCTTCTTCTTGGCATCATTTGATATGTGAATTGTTTCTTGGGTATTTCGAGCTTCTGGGCTAATATCCACTTATCAGTGAGTGCATACCATGTGTGTTCTTTTGTGATTAGGTTGCCTCACTCAGGATGACATTATCCAGTTCCACCCACTTGCCTAAGAATTTCATGAATTCATTGCTTTTAATAGTATTCCATAGTGTAAATATACCACATTTTCTGTATCCATTCCTCCATTGAGGATATCTGGGTTCTTTCCAGCTTCTGGCTATTATAAATAGGGCTGCTATGAACATAGTGGAGCATGTGTCCTTATTACATGCTGGGGATTCAAATTCAAGATAAAACTCAATTTCAGGGAACTAAGAAGAAACATTGGTTATGTTTAGTATTAGAACTTTGCAGAAATTATTTTCTAATTTTTCATTTCTACTCTGAGTTTGTTAGAAATCTGAAATACAATCTAAATGTAATATTTGGGGGATCAAAGTCATAAGATTACTAATAATGTGAGCCCTGCTCTATGAGTCCATATGGTTATAAACTTTAAACAGAGATTAATAATATGCTTATATATATTTCTAAATTAATGAGAAGGATATTAGAATTTTATTCAGATTGCAGATGTTAAGTAAGTTGTCACACATAGGGGAGGTTGGGGATGGTGGTAGGTAGAAAGAACATAACTAATATTAGGTAATAAAATTACCAAATAACATCCATGTTCAGGGTGAGGTATGAGTGATGGTTTTAACTTCTGGGGAAAAAAGGTGTAGAGAAAGCACAAGCACAATTCCTGTGGAGGAGTACAGTATGGCAGCCCTCTTAGGAGAAGGCAACGGTATTGTGCCATGCAGTGTTCTTACATACCACCAGATAGACTTTTGTTCAAGTGAAAAAGATTACAGAGAATCCAGACAAGATATTAAAACAAGGAGAGGGCTGCTGAAATCATCTTAGCAGTGGGACGTTCACAAAGCTACTTCCAGACAGGGTAGAGAAAAGCATTTCACACAGATGAATGAGACATAAGCCGTGAGCACCAGGTTTGGGGTAGTTACTGGGGTTAGAAAAGGATATTGCAGAATGAATTCACCATGAAGGTCTCCTTGAGGAGGTCAATGATGCATCCTAATTATAGTATCCTTTCTGCAATGGGTCTCTATGACAGATTGCAACAGACATTCACACAGCCAGGGTGAAAGAAGGGGAGTCCTTCCAAAATACTCAGCTTTTAAAGCATTCTGTTCTCAAACCTGCCAAGAGCAGGGCTACTGCCAAGCAATTAAAACATTTCTTGAAGTCTGAAAGTTAAATTGTAGCTGCTATATGTATGTTTTGTGCATATTTTAAAATATTTTGGCTAAAATATCTTAAATATTCCTGTGTTAGACAACAGATTCTTATTTTTCCAAGAATAATTTTCTGTATTTTAAAATACTTCTCTGAAACACAAAGATGATACATGTTCAGCACTCACGAATACTTTCTGACAATTTGGTTCAATGTTTCTTGGCAAGGAAAATGTGGACCAGCTTCTTTCCTATTTTCAGTCCTTCTGCTCTCTCATTATCTGAATCTAGTTAAAAGAATCATGTTTGCACAGGATCCAAACAATAAGCTCAAACACTAAGAATGCTGTGTATTAACAATGAAAAGAACTACTGAACACAGACAGAATCTAAATCCACTGGAACTGAAAGTCTCAAATGTTGCCAGTGATTCTTCTCCATCAGCACCATCCAGAGATTCAGCTATCATTCTTTCTTTTTATTTTTGATTTACATTTCAAATGTTGCCTCCCTAACTTTGCCTCTAAGATAGTATTCCCCACCCACCTACCTACTCTGGCCTCAATCCTCTAGTAACCCACTTCTCTGGGGCAACAAGCCTCCACAGATATGAGCGCTTCCCTTCCCACTGATGCCAGATAAGGCAATCCTCTACTACATATGTAGTGGCACCATGGACCAGTCCATGTGTACTCTTTGGTTGCTGGTTTAGTCCTTGGGAGCTGTGAGGGGTCCAATGAGTTGATATTATTCTTCCTATGGGGTTACAATCCACTGCAGCTCCTTCAGATCTTCCCCTAACTCTTCCATTGGGGTCTTCGGACTCAGTCCAATGGTTGGCTGTGAGTGTCTGCATCTGTATTGGTCAGGTTCAGCTATTGTTCTTACATACATGTGTCATCTGTATCACCTCCTTAATCATATTCAAAGCATAAGTGATGCTGATTTTAATAGTAAATATTTCATATGTGTCTTCCAGACATTCCACACTTGCAGAGAGTGAGATGAAATATTTATTAACCAACTATGGTTAAATTATTGCTTAATATCTTCTATGAAGAATAATTCTCCAGTTCTAACTTGCCACGAAGTAAGCAGAATCAAATCTGGAGGCTAGATCAAGCCTTCCATCCGAGACTGGATTACAGGCAGAAGGAAATCATGTAAACCAGAGAGAAACAGGGGTGTGAAAATATGACTTACTGACAGATCCATCTGAAAGAATTTTCTAAGCCATGCTATATTCTCTATGAACAGACAGGCAGGGCTGTGAGGATCAGATAGATAGGGGTAGAGAGAGCAAAGAAACAGCTCGAGAAATTGGTAAAGTGAGCTCAGGCAATTCCCAAGGTCATGGAGCTCATCAGGAGGCTTTGGAGCCTCTGCTTCCACACCTGTGGCAGCTATCAGATTTCACTGGCCCTGTCCTCAGCTCCATCTAATGCTAGAAACAGCTGTGAATTTTCCCAATTGTGGAGAAAGGGATTTGTACTCTGGACCCATTAGAGATATGCTTGCATTGTGGTGTCTTGTTTTAAACTATGTGAAACTCAATAAAAAATTTCCCCCAAAAGAGCTCAGAAAAAATTAGAGATTATGCAGTACTGAATGTAAGGATCAACGGATATGCATGAATCACATTTTGTGTCTTAATTTTATTATAGCCTACAATTGCATTTTGAGAAGAAATCATAAGTGAAACCTAACTAGAATTTACCAAAGACTGGGCATTTGAACCGGATTCACTGTAGAGCTTAGATGTACAAAGCCTGTGCTAGCAAGAGAACTCTTAGTTCATCACTTAAAATAAGTTACATTCAAATGCAAACAGACACCTCAAATAGAGACATGGGAATAGAACTCAGTGTTGATGGGAGCAGGGCAGAGGGGACTGAGATCAGAGCTCCAGGCTTACAACTCACTGTGTCACATTTGCAGCTCTGATTTCCACTGGGAATCTCTCAGTGACCTATTCTGTCTTTTGCTGCTCACACTAGGAAAATGTTTATCCTTCTATTTGTAAACTAGCTGCCTTTGAAACTAAATGTGTACTATATGGCAAAATGCTGACAGACACTTTCTGCCAATATTCATAGGGTGGAAAGACGCATGCTCATCTTTTCTATCACTGGAAATATGTTCCAAGCAGTGCAAAGGGAAATACTGATGGCAACATCTCATTTCCGACACCAGTGCTCACCCTAACAGTGTACCACCACCTACAGTTTGCTTTAATCATTTCACTACAGATCTATTTATGTCTTACATCAAATTCATAACATCTTAAAATTGAGTTGCTCTAATTTTAGCATTTTTGAGGGAATATTGAGACTCCCTAACTTGTGCAATCAATATGTGCTGATAAAACTTTGTTTGGAAAACATGAAATTTATTCTCAAGATAAGTCAATAAATAAATTGAGGGCTGGTGAGATATTTCAGTAGGTGAAGATACTTGATACCCAACGAGGGCACTTGAGTTCAATCCCCAGAATTAATATAAAGGTACAAAGATAAAAATGACTTCATGAAGTTGTCTCCTCATATTTCTAGACACACAAAAACACAAACATACACATACGCACACATATACAATATTAAAAAATAAGTTGCAACTTCATACCGATTATATATATGATAAAATTAGACTAATCATATTTTTGGTTTTTTTCAAACAAATATTTTCATTATTCTCTGTAGTCCTGACTGGCCTGGAACTCTCTCTCTGTTGACCAGGCTGGTCTCAGACTCAGGTATTTACCTCGCTTTACCTCCCTATTGCTGAGATTAAAGGCATGTGCCACCCCTGCCTGGCTTTTTAATCATATTTTAATACATTATGTTTTAAAGTAACTTAGCAACAAATAAATACCCATCTACAGGAAACCACTGAATTTTTTTAGAGGAATCAATGATATAAGTAAAGGCATAAAAGAGGAAAAAAAGAATAATTTTTTTGAAATTAATAGAAGTAAATATTTCTAAATTGGAATATCAAAAAACAATTAGCTGAGTAAAACATAAATATTCAATATCAGAACATAGAATGATTTTTGAAAAAAAAATCAATAAGAAGAAACCAAGTCACCAGTATAATGGATTATCAAATACGGACAAAATTGTTTGCAGGGAGTCTTGCATGCCAAACAATTCTAATCTATATCCTTATATCTTTACCCATGAAATGTATTACAAAAAATCATAGATCATAACTGTATAAATTAAAATGTATATATAAAACTTTATAACATAAAATATTACAGTATCAGTAGTTAGCAGGAGACTACAAATTAAAGTGTCTGACAGAAAGCACTAACTATAGCGTAGACTTGAAGCTACCACAGTTCTCATCACACATCACACATATGAAGAGAGCCATTTGTTGTTAACATTTATATATACATAATAATGTAATCTTTTCATTTTGAGTTATTTGCTAAGAAAATTTAAATCTCTATCTTTTAAGACACAATATTCTTCACTTACTGCCTGTGCAGGAAGGCAGCACCAGGTTCTGAGATATCCTGAGTTTAAGATCTCTGGGGGGGCACAAACCGCCAGAGGTCTGACTGCACCCAGGACCTGGGCAGATAGGCAGTTCATGTGTGTGCCAGCCTGTTATGGGGCCTATGTCCTACGTGGGGATCAACACAGGGAGTGACTCCCTGCCACTACCTTCGCTGCCTGCCAGAGCAGAAAGACAGTACCAGGTACTGAGAAATCCCAAATTTAAGATTTCTGGGGGGCGCAAACCACCAGGGGTCTGCCTGTGCCCAGGAACTGGGCAGATAGGTGGTGTGTCTGTATGCCAGCTGGTCGTGGATCCTGTGCCCTACTAGGTGCTCAGCATTTGGAGGGACTCCCCGCCACCATCTTCTCTCCATGGCAGAGCAGTTGGGAAGCACCAGGTTCACTGAGACAACCCAAGTATAACACAGCTTGGGGCAAGACACAGCGGGGCTCCAACGGCACAATAAAGGAAGGCAGCACATCAGCAATCTGTGCCAGGGGAAAACAAGTCATCCAGTGTCATGAAAATAGCCTTTCAGGCTCACAGGAGGTTGAAGCACCAGACAGTGACAACAAGACCAACTAACACCAGTGAGAACTAGATGGATAAAGGCAAACATAGGAATGTTATTAACAGAAACCAAGGCAATATGGCAGCATCTGAACCCAATTCTCCAATAACAGCAAGTCATGGATACCCCCAACAAACCAGAAAAACAAGAAAGAAAGAAAGAAAGAAAGAAAGAAAGAAAGAAAGAAAGAAAGAAAGAAAGAAAGAAAGAAAGAAAGAAAGAAAGAAATCAAAGACTTTTTAGAATTTAATGAAAATAAAGGCACAACATACCCAAATCTATGGGACACAATGAAAGCAGTGCTAAGAGGAAAACTCATAACCCTGAATGCCTCCAAAAAGAAAATGGAGATAGCATACACTAGAAGCTTAACAGCACAGCCGAAAGCCCTGGAACAAAAAGCAGATAATTCACCCAGGAGGAGGAGAAGACAGGAAATCATCAAAATCAGGGCTGAAATCAATCAAGTAGAAACTAAGAGAACCATACAAAGAATCAACAAACACAGGAGCTGGTTCTTTGAAAAAATCAATAAGATAGATAAACCCTTAACCAGACTAACCAAAGGGCACAGAGAAAGTATCCAAATTAACAAAATTAGAAATGAAAAAGGAGATATAACAACAGAAACTGAGGAAATTCAAAAAAAATTATCAGATCCTACTACAAAAGCCTATACTCAACACAACTAGAGAATGTGGAGGAAATGGACAATTTCTTAGACATATACCAAATACGAAAATTAAATCAGGATCAAATAGATCATCTAAACAGACCCATACCTCCTAAAGATATAGAAGGGGTCA
Organism: Apodemus sylvaticus; assembly: GCF_947179515.1. NCBI lineage: Eukaryota > Metazoa > Chordata > Mammalia > Rodentia > Muridae > Apodemus > Apodemus sylvaticus. The sequence continues at coordinate 158,344,617 of NC_067472.1, read as the reverse complement.
TAGAAAGCTTTCCGACCAAAACCAGCACAGGACCAGATGGTTTCAGTGCAGAATTCTATCAGACCTTCAAAGAAGACTTAACACCAATACTCTTCAAACTATTCCACAAAATAGAAACAGAAGGAACACTATCCAACTCGTTCTACGAAGCCACAATTACACTGATACCAAAACCTTACAAAGATCCAACAAAGAAAGAGAACTTCAGGCCAAAATGCCTTATGAATATCGATGCAAAAATACTCAATAAAATTCTTGCCAACCGAATCCAAGATAGTATCAAAACGACCATCCACCATGATCAATTCATCAGATGCTGAAAAAGCATTTGACAAAATTCAGCATCCTTTCATGCTAAAAGCCTTTGAAAGAATAGGAATTTAAGGCCCATATCTAAACATAGTAAAAAATCATATACAACAAACTGGTAGCCAACATCAAACTAAATGGAGAGAAACTTGAAGCAATTACACCAAAATCAGGGACTAGACAAGGCTGCCCCCTCTCTCCATATCTTTTCAATATAGTTCTTGAAGTCCTAGCTAGAGCAATTAGACAACAAAAGGAGGTCAAAGGGATACAAATTGGAAAGGAAGACATCAAACTATCACTATTTGCAGATGATATGACAGTATACTTAAGTGACCCAAAAACTCTACCAGAGAACTCCTACAGCTGATAAACAACTTCAACAAAGTGACTGGTTTCAAAAATCAACTCAAGCAAATCAGTAGCCTTTCTATATTCAAAGGATAAGCAGACTGAGAAAGAAATTAGGGAAATGACACCCTTCACAATAGCCACAAACAACATAGAGTATCTTGGGGTGACTCTAACCAAACAAGTGAAAGACCTATACTACAAGAACTTCAGATCTCTGAAGAAGGAATTCGAAGAAGATCTTAGATAATGGAAAAATCTTCCATGCTCGTGGATTGGCAGGATTAATATAGTTAAAATGGCCATCTTGCCAAAAGAAATATACAGATTCAATGAAATCCCCATCAATATCCCAACTCAGTTCTTCATAGAGTTAGAAAGAGCAATTCTCAAATTCATCTGGAATAACAAAAAACCCAGAATAGCTAAAACTATTCTCAACAGTAAAAGAACTTCTGGGGGAATCGGTATCCCAGACCTCAAACATCAGTACAGAGCAATAGTGATAAAAACTGCATAGTATTGGTACAATGGCAGGCAACTACATCAGTGAAATAGGATTGAAGATCCAGAAATGAACTCACACACCTATGGTCACTTGATCTTCAACAAAGGAGCTGAAAACATCCAGTGGGAAAAAATAGCCTTTTCAACAAATGGTGCTGGTTCAATTGGAGGTCAGCATGCAGAAGAATGTGAATTGATCCATTCTTATCTCCTTATACTAAGCTCAACTCCAAGTGGATCAAGGACCTCCACATAAAACCTGACACACTGAAACTAATAGAAAAGAAACTGGGGAAGACCCTTGAGGACATGGGCACAGGGGAAAATTTCCTGAACAGAACACCAATAGCTTATGCTCTAAGATCAAGAATTGACAAATGGTACCACATAAAATTATGAAGTTTATGTAAGGCAAGATTGGGAGAGGATCTTCACCAACCCTAAATCTGACAGAGGGCTGATAGCCAATATATACAAAGAACTCAAGAAGTTAGACCCCAGAAAACAAAATAACCCTACTAAAAATGGGGTACAGACCTAAACAAAGAAGTTTCACCTGAAGAACTTCAGATGGCTGAGAAGCACCTTAAGAAATGTTCAACATCATTAATTATTAGGGAAATGCAAATCAAAACAACCCTGAGATTTCACCTCATACCAGTCAGAATGACTAAGGTTAAAAGCTCAGGAAACAGCAGGTATTGGTGAGGACGTGGAGAAAGAAGAACACTCCTCCACTGCTCGTGGGATTGCAAGATGGTACAACCACTTTGTAAATCAGTCTGGCAGTTCCTCAGAAAACTGGATATGAAACTTCTGGAGAACTCTGCTATACCTCTCCTGGGCACATACCCAGAGCATTCCCCAGCATGCAATAAAGACACATGCTCCACTTTGTTCATAGCAACCTTATTTATAATAGCCAGTAGCTGGAAAAAACCCAGATGCCCCCCAATGGAGGAATGGATACAGAAAATGTGGTATATTTGCACAATGGAGTACTACTCAGCAATTAAAAACAATGAATTCATTAAATTCTTAGGCAAATTTTTGGAACTGGAAAGTATCATCCTAAGTGAGGTAACCCAATCACAAAAGAATACACATGGAATGCAATCACTGATAAGTGGATATTAATTAGCCCAGAAGCTCTGAATTCTTTAGACACAGTCAACATATCAAATGATACCCAAGAAGAGGGAAAGAGAGGGCGCTGGCTCTGAAAAGAGTTGATCCAGCATTATAGGGGAATACCAGGTCAGGGAAATGGGAGGGGGGTCATTGGGAAAAGGGAGAAGGGAACAGGGCCTATAAGACCGATGTGGAAGGAGGAAGCAGGAAAGGGGAAAGCATTCAGAATATAAACAACGAATATAGAAAATTAAAAAATATATATCTAATAAAAAAGAAATAAAAAATAAAAAAGAGAACACTTTAAAGCGAAAAAAAAGACACAATATTTCTTTCTTTTATAATAGTAGTGACATACTGGGAAAACTGTAAATATCCTCCCAGAGGTAAATGTGTCAGTTCAAATGGTGTGTTCATACAATTCAATGTAACCAATAATTTATGCAGAAACAAAATACTGAAATATGCAGCAACATAAGCAATCACAGTCTAATGCAAGTCAAACTTTGAATAAAGGTTATGCTTCCAAACAAGCATGTTTTAACTCAAAATTCTCAGGACACTCTATATGGATTTCTGCCTTCATTGACTTAAGTTTTCATCAACATGTTGTAATTGCTTCCGTGAGTCCCTACCCAACCTCTATATGTTATCTTTTGTATGTTTGCCAATAGCCACTCTTACTACTATCAGACTAATGCTCATTTTTGTTTTAATTTGATAGACTTGATATCTTAAATACTGTTATGGGCATTTATTGAACACTTGTATGTTATCATTTGAGAAATCTACTAATGTGTATTGCTCATTTTAACTCGGGATTTTCTATTGGAATGGCTTTATCTTGAAAAGCAACTTTTTGTCAAATATGAAGCTGGCAACAATTTTCTTTTCTGAACATTGTATATTTGTCTGACTTATTACCTATTTTGCTATGTAATGGTTTTTTTTAGGTGTAATTGAATGACCTATTTTTAAATATTTAATTAGCTATCTATTAAAAATCCATGCCCATTTCAACATCCTGAAACATTCTCCTGTACTACTTTCTTTTCTGCTGCTGTAAAGCAATGTCATAACTGAAACTAATTAAGGAAAGAAGGGATTTAATCATCTTACACTTCCAGGCCACAGTTCACCAGTGAAGAAACTGAAACTGTCATTGAAGGAACTGAAGCAATAACTAGAGAGGTGAGACCACAGAGGCACACCACTAACTGGCTTCTTCCTCGGCTCATGTTCAGTTCTTACACAGCCCAGGACCTTCTGCCTTTCTCACAGTTCTGATGACTGATGCCTTTACAATCCTTACTGTTATACAGAACTTCTTCAATTATACATGAGTTCTCATAATTCCACTGGATCTTAGCTTGCAGCTTTAGTTTATGTCTTTTCTACCAATGTCAGCAATAGGCTGTGCTGGAGAGTCACACTCAACAGGGGTGATTCTGTGTCAGATTCAGTTTTCCTGCACCTAAGGGAAATGCATTCTGTTTGCAAATCACCATGCAGTATATGCTTTCTGTGACTTTCTGTTCCCATAACACTTACTCATTCCCATAAGTGTCTTCATCTCCTCTCTTTTTGCTAATTTTTTGTTTGTTTGTGTTTGCTCTTATTTATTTGCTTTTAGCCTTTGTTGAGCTATTCAGGATCCTGCTCCACCTACGGTGGAGAGCTCAGAGTGAAGGTGAAGTTCATTGTTCCTCCTGGTCTATGAATTCCTAAATTAAGCAGGTGACCCACCCAGCTGCCTGAACAGTGGAGTCAAGAATCGCCAGACTTCCCTGGAACTCAGCCCGGAGTCTGAGGGGAGGGGTTTTCCCAAGCTATATATTGACTAATATTTGTTAAAGTTTCGGCCTCAACCTACAACTATTGCCCTGGCCCTCATTCTTTTTGCCACTTTCCAATCCATTCCTCAGCTTCTCTTCAGTTCCCAGTAGCTGTAGGCAGCAACATATGTCTGTTACTGTGGGATAGTGAGGTAAGGGTGATTGAGTACCTTCTACTTCTGTCAGAAAAGGTCATCTAGCTTCCAAAGCTCTAGGATTTCAGGCAGATCTACTTAGAAGACATCTTCCTAAGATATATCCAGAGAGCCCATAAATGTTTCTCAATCCTAGTATTTTAAAATAGAGAGCTCTATAGCTAAGTTAGGTCCCCAAACTGCTGTTCATCATTTCTGCTTCATGACTTCATTTAAAATATCAAATAATTTGTGAACTAAAGTTCCCAGGAAGGAAAAATGTCACTTACGTGTTTGTATGTGTTGAACACTCAAGGCTGATTGACTGGGGAAGTGTTACAGGTTGGAAGTAAGATTTCCTTGGGCTATCTTAGCTCCTAAGTAACCATGTGTTACTTGCCTCTTAGTGCAATCTTCTATCTGTGTAATTATCAGTCAAAAATCCTTTATGGATGCACAAAGAAAAATCCTGGTTTCTATCAACACCAAGGCTAAGCAAGTCATCAGACAGCATCTAAGGGTACATCAGAGTTTTCCTGCTTTGCTACAACATGTCTGTCTCAAGTCCTACCAATCCTTCAAAAAGAGCATCATGTTTTGAATTGCCTTGTTTTCTCACTAAAAAATGTCATTAAATTACAACCACAATTTATCATGTTATTTGAGTTGTCCTGAATCTATGTTCCCATGCCTGGCTGTTCATATTTGGCTCTAGAATAAACTGTCTTAAGCTCTTTGTGATGAGAGTGTTTTGTTGTAATTATTGGCATAGGTATATTCCTATATTGCATACTTGGACCTTCACTTCTTTTTTTTTATTCGATATATCTTTTATTTACATTTCAAATGATTTCCCCTTTCCTGGCTCCCCACTCACCGAAAGTCCCATAAGCCCTCTTCCCTCCCCCTGATCCCCCATCTACCCCTTCCTACTTCCCTGTTCTGGAATTCCCCTATACTGCTGCACTGAGCCTTTCCAGAACCAGGGGCCACTCCTCCATTCTTTTTGGACATCATTTGATATGTGGATTATGACTTGGGTAATCCAAGTTCCTCGGCTAATATCTGCTTATCAGTGAGTGTATACCATAATTGATCTTTTGAAACTGGGTTACCTCACTTAGTATGATGTTCTCCAGCTCCATCCATTTGTCTAAGAATTTCAGACCTTCACTTCTTAACACAAAAAGATCTTAGACTCAGCCACAGAGCTGGGCAGTGAGCAGGCCTTTCCCCCATCCTGTGTGTTTGTTTCCCAGTAGCTTGTCTATACTAATAGTGTGTTTTCTCAGATTAAGAGTTGTGACAGTAACTGATTGCTACCTTATTGAGAGGCAACATGCTTAATATTGACAGCTCTGTGTCCTAGATCATGCTATGTGATCTAGAACATCTACAGTCTAGATGTTCTATATGCTTCTATTTGTGACATTCTTGACCATGTTGGTTTACTTCATATCATCTAAAAAGAAAATAGCAATACTACTGGATTTAGGGTCTGTGCTTGGGTTTATAAACAAATAAACATTCCAGGTTTACCACCTGTCCTCAGCAGTACAGTTAACAGACAATGCATAATGAAAAGGGGGAAAGAAGATACATTCAAGGTGGATATATTGGAAAGAGGGCAAAGTACAGAGACTTCCAGCCTTCATCATCCTAATAGAAGATTTAGTGTTAAGTAGAGAGCAAAAATCTGTATACCTAGCTAAGCAGTTCCATCAAGATGAGGTCCAGATGCCACCCATCTTTGCCTTGCTTCTAAGGTGATCTGAGAGTCAATCTGGAGACAAACACACTAGCTTTTGAATCCTGAGGCTCCTGGGGATATTCCAATGTCTTAAGACATATCATTTCAATATTATGACAACCAAAGGGAGATGTATAAGCATCTCTGTAGAATATATTTACTTCTGTCAGCATGGTTATAATACAATAAGATTATAGGTACGAGATGTGCTGAAATTCCCTTAAGAAATGAAGAGAAAAAAGTTTGAAAAAGTATTCCACACTACACTGTAAAGTTTTTACTGTGAATGGAAATGGGGTAAGGGATGGGTTTGGGTAAATCTCAGTGCACAGTGCAGACCTGAGAATGTTGAACAAGGAAAGTCTGACATTTGTTTGCAAAGTAAAATTTCCTGTTATGGAAACTCAGAAGCAAACATGCTGGTCAGGTCACTATATCCTATTTCTCATTCTTGAGTCCTTTTTTAAAATTTTTTTTTTAATTTTCTACATTCTTTGTTTACATTCCTAATGATTTCCCCTTTCCCGGTTCCCCCACTCCCCATAAGTCCCACAAATCCCATAAGCCCTCTTCCCTCCACCCATTCCCCTATCAGTTCCCTCCTACTTCTCTGTCCTGGTAATCACCTGCATTGCTGCATCAAGCCTTTCCAGGACCAGGGCCCTCTCCTTCCTTCTTCTTAGGAATCATTTGATATGTGAATTGTGTCTTGGGTATTCAGAGCTTCTGAGCTAATATCTACTTACCAGTGACTGCATTCCATGTGTGTTCTTTTGTTACTAGGTTACCTCACTTAGGATGATATCTTCTAGTTCCAAACATTTGCCTATGAATTTTATTAATTCATTGTTTTTAATTGCTGAGTAGTATTGCATTGTATAAATATACCACATTTTCTATATCCATTCCTCCATTGAGGGACATCTGGGTTCTTTCCAGCTTCTGGCTATCATAAATAAGGCTACTATGCACACAGTGGAGCATGTGTCCTTATTTCATACCAGGGAATCCTCTGGGTATATGCCCAGGAGTGGTATAGCAGGGTCCTCCGGAAGTGTCATGCCCAGTTTTCTGAGGAACCACCAGACTAATTACCAGAGTGTTTGTATCAGCTTGCAATCCCACCAGCAGTGGAGGAGCGTTCTTCTTTCTTAACATCCTCATCAACAGCTGCTGTCTCCTGAGTTTTTAATTTTAACCATTCTGACTGGTGTGAGGTGAAATCTCAGGGTTGTTTCACCAACCCTACATCTGACAGAGGGCTAATATCCAATATATACAAAGAACTCAGGAAGTTAGACTATAGTGAGCCAAATAACCTTATTAAAATGGGGTACAGAGCTAAACAAAGAATTTTCACCGGAAGAATTTCGAATGACTGAGAAGAACCTTAAGAAATGTTCAAGAACATTAGTCATTAGGGAAATGCAAATCATTCTTGAGTTCTTATTTAATTCAATTTAAAAATTTTAAAAGCTCTAGTCTTGTCCAAAGCTTAAGAACAAAGGCTAGAGGTCCACCGCATGAAATTGATCACCTTAGCAACTCACAGTGCTTAAAAATGTTGATTGTTGTTCCTACTATGGCGCTGCAAACCCCTTCAGCTGCTTGGGTCCTTTCTCTAGATCCCCCCACTCAGTTCAATGACTGTCTGATAAAGGGATATTAGCCCAGTAGCTTGGAATACCCAAGACACAATTCACATATCAAATGGCCAAGAGGAAGGAAGAACAAAGTATGGATACTCTGGTCCTTCTTAGAAGGGGGAACAAATACCCACAGAAGGAGATACAGAGACAAAGAGTGGAGCAGCGTTTGAGGGAAAGACCATCCAGAGACTGCCCTACCATCTCATATAGTTACAAAACCCAGGCACTTATCAATGCCCACAAGTACTTTCTGACTGGAGCCGGATATAGCTGTCACCTGGGAGGCTTTGTTAGTGCATGACAAATACAGAGGGGGGACATTCTCAGCCAGTACTCCCAGAGCTCACAGGAACAAATGCATCAACCAGATAGTATCCATGGCTCCAGATGCATAGGCAACAGAGAATGGCCTTGATAGACATCAAAGGGTAGAGAGGCAGGGGTCCTGGAAAGGCTCCATGCAGCAGTATAGGGGAATACCAGGACAGGGAAGTGGGAGGTTGATTGGGGAACAGGGGGAGGGGAGATGGCTTATGGGATTTTCAGGGGAGGGGGAACCAGGAAAGGGGAAATCATTTGAAATGTAAATAAAGAATATATCTAATAAAAAATTCAGTTAAATTTTTAATTAATGTTGATTTTTCTTTAAGTACAATACATTTTGCTAAGAGAGATATTTATAGGACCAGAGTGTAGATACACTTTCCAGAGGTCTTTATGAAAAGCAGAAAAACCATCTTTCCCTGTGAATGGAAAGAGTGACCTGCTTATTGACTCTCCTGAGTATTTAAGTCAAGGACTTCAATATACACCTGAAGCCTACAGTAGCTCCACTGAGAAGGAACCTAATTAACATGACAGTGGGTGAGCTTTTTTTTCTGCTATATATTTTATTTATCTTTCAAATGATTTCCCCTTTCCTGGCTCCCCACTCCTCGAAAGTCCCATAAGCCCTCTTCCCTCCCCCTGCTCCCCCATCCACCTCTTCCCATTTCCCTATTCTGGTATTCCCCTATACTGCTGCACTGAGCTTTTCCAGAACCAAGGGCCACTCCTCCGTTCTTCTTGGACATCATTTGATAAATGGATTATGTTTTGGGTATTCCAAGTTTCTAGGCTAATATCCGCTTATCAGTGAGTGCATACCATGATTGATCATTTGAGACTGGGTTACCTCACTTAATATGATGTTCTCCAGCTCCATCCATTTGTCGAAGAATTTCATGAATTCATTGTTTCTAAATGGCTGAAAAGTACTCCATATTGTATATATACCAGTTTTTGTATCCATTTCTCCATTGCGGGGCACCTGGGTTCTTTCCATCTTCTGGCTATTATAAATACTGCTGCTATGAACATAGTGGAGCATGTATCCTTTATTACATGATGGAGAATCCTCTCGATATATACCTAGGAGTGGTATAGCAGGGTCCTCCGGAATTTATCTGGCCAGTTTTCTGTGGAACCACCAGACTGATTTCCAGAGTGGTTGTACCAATTTGCAAGAAAGAGGAGTGTTCCTCTTTCTTCACATCCTCACCAGCACCTGTTTTCTCCTGAGTTTTTGATCTTAGCCATTCTGACTGATGTGAGGTGAAATCTCAGGATTGTTTTGATTTGCATTCCCCTAAAGACTAATGATGTTGAACATTTTTAAGATGCTTCTCAGTCATCCAAAGTTCTTCAGGTGAAAATACTTTGTTTAGTTCTGTACCACATGTTTAATAAGGTTATTTGGTTTTCTGGGGTCTAACTTCTTGAGTTCTTTGTATATATTGGATATTAGCCGTCTGTCAGATGTAGGGTTTTTGAAAATCTTTACCCAATTTGTTGGTTGCTGATTTGTCCTTTTGAGGGTATCCTTTGCCTTACAGAAACTTAGTAATTTTATGAGGCCCCATTTGTCAATTCTTGATCTTAGAGCATAAGCTATTTGTGTTCTGTTCAGGAACTTTCCCCCTGTGCCCACGTCCAAAAGGATCTTTCCCAGTTTCTTTTCTATTAGTTTCAGTGGGTCTGGTTTCTCTTTCTAACTCTATGAAGAACTGAGTTTGAGATATTGATGGGGATTGCTTTGAATCTGTATATTTCTTTTGGCAAGATGGCCATTTTAGCTATATTAATCCTGCCAATCCATGAGCATGGCAGATTTTTTCCATTTTCTGAGGTCTTCTTCTATTTCCTTCTTCAGAGACTTGACGTTCTTCTCACCAGATCTTTCACTTGTTTGGTCAGAGTCACACCAAGGTACTTTATATTGTTTGTGGCTATTGTGAAGGGTGTCATTTCCCTAATTTCTTTCTCAGCCTGCTTATCCTTTGAACATAGGAAGGCAACTGATTTTATTGAATTGATTTTATAACCTGCCAGTTTGGTGAAGTTGTTTATCAGCTGTAGAAGCTCTCTGGTCGAGTTTTTGGGTCACTTAAGTATACTATCATATCATCTGCAAATAGTAATAGTATGACTTTTTCCTTTCCAATTTGTATCCCTTTGACCTCCTTATGTTGTCTAATTGCCCTAGCTAGTACCTCAAGTACTATATTGAAAAGATGGAGAAAAGGGACAGCCTTGTCTAGTCCCTGCGTTTAGTGGGATTGCTTCAAGTTTCTCTACATTTAGTTTGATATTGGCTACCGGCTTGCTGTATATTACTTTTACTATGTTTAGGTATGGGCCTTGAATCCCTGTTCTTTCCAAGACTTTAAGCATGAAAGGATGCTGACATCTAAACAGTCCCATAACTCATAAAGAAATAGAAGGGGTCATAGAAAGTCTTCCGACCAACAAAAGCACAGGACCAGATGGTTTCAGTGCATAATTCTATCAGACTTTCAAAGAAGACCTAACACCAATACTCTTCAAACTATTCCACAAAATAGAAACAGAAGGAACACTACCCAACTCCTTCTACAAAGCCACAATTATGCTGATACCAAAACCACACAAAGATCCAACAAAGAAAGAGAACTTCAGGCCAATTTCCCTTATGAACACCGATGCAAAAATACTCAAAAAAATTCTTGCCCACTGAATCCAAGAACACATCAAAATGATCATCCACCAGGATCAAGTAGGCTTCATCCCAGGGATGCAGGGATGCTTCAATATACAGAAATCCATCAATGCAATCCACTACATAAACAAACTCAAAGAAAAAACCACATGGTCACTTCATTGGATGCTGAAAAAGTGGGTGAGCTTTTAAAGCATTCTCAGAGACAACATGCTCTTCAAGATTATGAAGTGAAATCTATATACTTTAACCAACCCTTGTTTCAGAAATTGCAAAGAAGAAAAAGGATGTTTTAAATATCTTCATCAAAAGTAAAATAAATTAAAAGATAAAAGAATGTTAAGCTTAGATTTTAGGAGAGATGCTGTAAACATTCCAGTATGAAACAAAAGTCATAAATTTTATTTCAGGGGGAATCTACTATACTATTGAAGGTCAAAAAAGTTCTCTATTAACAATTTTAGTGTCAATACTGACTGAGTGGTAGAAAACAAACAAAGACAAAATGTATATATAAAAAATAGAAATGTCTAAAAACCTTCCAGGATTTAGCTGTTCTACTTAGCTCCCTCTGCGGTTTGGATTACAGAAGTTTGTTTCCTACGGTTTCCTGGATATAAATGGACCATTTACAATTCAATCTCTCCTTTTTCAAACAGTTATTTATTCTACTTTTCCTATTTATCCCTCTTAAAGTCTAGTAAGGTAATGTATTAGTTAGGCCAATAAAAATATTTATGGAATAAGAATGAAAATGTAAATGTAATTTTAATGATTCAGTTTTGAAGTGTTAAATGCACATTTTATAAATGAAAGAAAGCATTTATTCTTATCCTTATAAACATAAAGCCGTCCATAAAGGCACTGAAGTAATTTAATTTTAGGAAAAGTTAGCAACTACATAATTAATCAAATGCAAATCAACATCAAAATCTTTGTGTGTTAATTGACATTAAGTGATTTTCAAAACAAATAAATCTAGAATTATGCAAAATAGTATAATTTTTATTAATACTTATTAATTTACAAAAATCTTTTTTTTTCTTTCTTGCTGTGTTAGGGTAGGACCAAGGGCCTGAAGCATATTGGAAGAGTACTCAACCACTTAGCTATGCATGAACTCCTTCTACATACAACAACGCATATGTTTATCAATGTATATATATATGTGTATTTTTATGATATATGTTGATATATATGCATGCTATATATGTATGTATATAACATATGTACATGATATATGTGTGTATAAAATATAAATATGAATTTATTCATGTTACCTAATTAATAAGTTGTTAAAGCAGGCCTTGAACCTGCAACCCTCTTGCCTCTGCCTTCTGAGTAGCTGGGAGCATAGATATTCCTACAGATCCACTTTATGGATCTCATTCTCAAACATGTTCAAACATGTACATTGAACATATTCACCTCCACTATCCTTGCTGTTTCCCTTCCTCTTTCTACTAGACCCCTTCCCTTCTCCAAGCATTTCCCTTCTGCTTTCTGGCCTTTTTTGTCTAATTTTTGAGTGCACAGGAAACATGGAACATCTGTTCTTCTGTGAATATGCAGCTTACTTAGCTTAACATGGTGAACCCTAGTACACCTGGTTACAGGAATACTCACATCCATAAGCATTCACTTTCTTTCCCTCACTTCTATGTGTCTCTCTTTCACACTGACAGAGTCACAGTACAGTTTTGCTTGTTTCATGTGCTGAGGAAGTAACTCCTAGCAGCCTACACCAGTGCTCTCTCTAGAGTTATGTCCTTGAACTGTATATGCAGTACCTTTAAATTTTTAACTTAGCTTATTTTTACTCTGGGGTTTGTGCATAAGGAGAAGAATGTGTGTACCACACATGTGTGAAAGTCAAAGGACAACATTCATGAGTCAGTTCTTTCCTCACACCTTAAGCTCTGGGGAATAAACTAAATTTATTAGGGTATGCAGTGACCAGAGTTTCTTCCATCACTCCTGACTTATACTCAGATTTTATATCAGTCTACTAGTTCCATCATCCCTGTTAGACTTCTTTGGTTTCTTTTAGTATATTTTGTTTATTTTATTTCTTCAAAAAGACATGAATTTTGTACTATTGCTTGCTGTTATTTGAAAGTTTTTAATTATAAGAAATGATTTTACCTATTCCATTTTATCTCTGCAGTTCCACTCATGTACTCTCTCTCCAGTTCACTCCACACCTCTCTACTCTCAGACTGAAAGCTTCTTTTTCTTTGATTATTATTACACACACACACTCCCACATGCATACACATGTGTGTATATAAGTATACTTGTTAAAATACCTGAGAATCCAGTTTTCTTGACTATAAGAAATATTTGAATTTTTATTCAGATATGTAAGATAGATAAATAGATAGAAATGATACAGATATAGAGTTGTTTCATTTAAGATCATCAGAGAGGCCTGTGTCTAAAAGAGCTGTAACACTAAGATCCTCAGAGACAGCCTTCTCCATGCCCCACCCTACCCCACCACTGCCCACATTCAGACCCAACCAGACCAATATTCTATAGAACCTACTTGTTCTCCATTCTGTTTCATTCTTGAAGAGATTGTTGAAGCAGTGTACTTCTGGTTTAAATTATCTCCTTCTCCCACCCTGAGAAAGGCTAGATAGAGATGACTTTGAAATGATGGTTCATTAATTCATTTGTCCAGAGGTCTCAACCAATATCCACATAAATCATCAGAAAGTATTAGAGGTTTTCCTATAAATTTATGAGTTCATAGACTCCAACACCTACTTTAATCTGTTTTGGAAATTTAAGCAGTAATTGGTATTTTCAGACTTCTTCACTGGGGTGACATACTCTCTTGGAAACTGTGTGTTCCCTTTCCCTTTATTAGATGAAAATGACATTTACTGCCTAAAAGCCAAATTCCTTAAATATGTTTAGTAATCTCTAAACAATTATGTATCTTGGGGATTATTATCCCTGTTAGCAATGCATTTTCTGCATTCATACAATGAAAATAGTTTCCTTTGCAAAAGAAGAAAGTGTCTCAAGCTTATCCAGATTTCTGAAATCTGGCAGAATTCTGAAATCAAACAGGTATCGCTGTTTTTCAGACTTCAGAGATCTCATGGTAAGATGTTTCCTGAATATTAACTCTAAATTCCTACACAATGCCTATGTTATGCATGTCCATTTAAGAATTTTCATAGGTGAAATGTTTTGTATGCCCCCGTGGTCAGTAAATTTTAATTTATCTATTTGCAGGCAGAGTCAAGAAACTGTTTTTGTTTGTTTGTTTGTTCGTTTAGTGTTTCCCTTTTCTGAAAATTATAAAATCATCTAACATTCTATGGGAACAGCATTGAAAATAACATAGGAAGAATATAAAAGTCAGGCTGCAGATAGGGAAAATGGCTTCAGCTTGCCACCTTCTGTGCAAGAAACAGTCATTGAAACCATTAACTCAGATCAACTAGGGCTGCCTGCATTGCATTTATATAACAAAGGACCCTCTCATCAATAGGAGGTTTGGGTAGAAGAGGAGCATAGGAGTCTTTCCTTTTCATGAACATGTGACAGAGGGATGGGAAGTCAGGAACTGTAGACTGTGGACTACAAGTTTGACTCTAGCAAGTGTGACGATCCAGATAAAACTAAATATCTGAATCCAGCTCCCACCAGGAAGCCAGCTGATATAAATATTCTTAACAGGAAATGAAGTAAATCCTGGGAAGAATTGTCTAACTGCTCTTAGAGGAGCTTGTGTGACTTTCATTATTACAATATTCAAAGGTGAAGGTCCTGGAGAACAGCAACAGCATCCCATCTTTGCTGTAATGTGTTTGACTTGGCAACTGCTTCTGTGTTGTTTAAAGAGTGAAGACACAAAAGAGTTGGTGTAAGAGTAATAAAGATATCAAATTTAGAAAAGAACAAAGAAGGAAAGAAAGGAAAGAAGGAAGGAAGGAAGGAAGGAAGGAAGGAAGGAAGGAAGGAAGGAAAGAAAGATTGTGTAAGCCTATCTCATTAAACATAATATATAATGAAGAAGTGAAAAAACATATTTTGTCATGATGTCTTTACTTGATTTGTAGACAAAAGCTCATGATATATACCTGGTTTGTCTCAACTTTGTAATTCTGCTGCCCTCTCCTCCTGCGGTTATCACTGCACTGTGCTTTTCTTTCTGTAGGATTCCCTTTAGAATCTTCCTTCTGCCACAGTATTTTAATGAACTTCTTCTCTTCATGCCCAGATATAAGATGACACTTAGGAAGAATGCTAAAAGATCTATCCATTCAGCACCTGGATCTTGCTCCAGAGAAAGCCCAACTCTTCTCCTTTCACCACAAATATCTCCTTGAGTATTTTTCTTAGGCATGGAGGATACCATGATATATTCAGATCATGGACAGAAATATATTTCTTTTTTGTGACATCTGGAAGGATCTTTCTTCTTTCCAGTGCTACTTGCTACTCCTAATCTCTTAATTATGAACCTAATTTCTTGCTTATTGAGTATTAACTTTCTTTTATATGATCATGTTTTTAATTAAACTCTCCCATTTTTATGGTTGAGTTAATCTATCAATTATATTAAATTGTAACTGTTCCCCATAATTGGAAACACATCTCAGAAGCTATTCTGTCAATATTAGGAATTGATGAAGCCAAATAAAATCTATTGTGACATTTGTCTGTGCTGCTTTGCATATTTTTCAATGAGAATTATATATGAACTTGAATTATCATTTTGAATAATTTTTAGTGGAATCTGTCTTAAATATTTGATGCTGGGTTTGAACATTTGACAGTTTAAATATTCAGACTAAATCACAAAATTACTATGTTTCATGGCCACTATTGACTAAATAGTAAATCTGAAGCCAGTCTACATGAGGCCCTGTCTGGAAAAGCCAAAGATAAAAAAGAAGAGAGAGAGAGAGAGAGAGAGAGAGAGAGAGAGAGAGAGAGAGAGAGAGAGAGAGAGAGGGAGAGAGGGAGAGAGGGAGGGAGAGAGGGAGAGAGAGAGAGAGAGAGACAGAGATAGACAGAGACAGAGACAGATGGAGAGAGACAGTGACAGACAGAGAGACAGAGACAGACAGAGAGACAGACAAAGAGAGAGAGAGAAACAGAGAGACAGACACAAACAAAGACACATTACACAGAGACACAGAAAAAGACAAAGACAGAGAGAGAGAGAAAGAGAATGCCAGGCAGGTTGTGTCAGGAATTCATTGTGTTTTCTTCAGTATTTCTATCCTGTCATGAATTTTGGTAGCATTTGAATAATAATAATCTCCGAATCACAGAAAATCCTCTTCTTTATAATTTTTGGAGTGATACATCATGAAGTCATTAATGTATGTTCACTTAGCTTTCCAAGCAGATTTTTTTTTCTGGTTTCTATAGAAATAGATAAAAAATGAAGTCTCAAACTCCCAATAAAGAAAATACTTTTTGATGTTTATTCTGGGAGT
Source organism: Apodemus sylvaticus (assembly GCF_947179515.1). Lineage (NCBI taxonomy): Eukaryota > Metazoa > Chordata > Mammalia > Rodentia > Muridae > Apodemus > Apodemus sylvaticus. The sequence continues at coordinate 158,328,467 of NC_067472.1, read as the reverse complement.
ACAGAGTACTTGTTGCATAGAAACACCACACACTGTCTCAGATCTAAGGACTTGGTTCCTGGCTCATAGTGCTAACTTGGAATGGGCTAAGAACTTGAAGAGATGAGGTTGATCAGCTAGGACACAGCTCACTGTGGCAATGCCTTCAAGGGTGTCTTGAATCTCATTCCTATCTGTTTCCGCATCTACGTCCTAGCCAACTTTAGATAATATCTTTGCCACTCCATTAATAATGGTTTTTGCCTTACCATAGGTCCAAATCCATGTATATGAATAAATTTTGATTTAAACATCTAGAATCATGAACACAATTAGTCCTTTCTTCTTGAAAATTATTCCATTCTGGTATTTCTCCCAGGAGTGATAAACGGTGCCAACATGCAGCAAGTTTGTGTGTCTTGGGGTTGAATTTGGGTCTCCATACTTGTTCACCAAAAACTTTTTAGGTACCCACCTTCCCAAGCCCACGATTTTTATCTCTACCTTTTTTAATCATTTTTTTTACCTTTTAATCCTTACTATCCTTATTATTTTTATAGTTATAAAAGTCAAGAAGAGCTGAGGAAGCTGACAAGTCACATAGAATTCAGTCTTGGATTAATAAATTTCTACTCACCAAAGCTTTTGTGGACCTCCTAGGCCCTAGGAGTCCAACAGTTGCTGCACAAGAAACAGAGATAACAAAGTCCCAGCGTGGATAACCCTGGGTCCAGAAAGTCTGAACTGGGAGAGATTAAAAGATAGTGTCATCTTGATGAGATCCAATTGCCATGGATGAAAATAAAAGATGATTACACTGTGACATGAGGAGATATCTGGAGGCTGGAGGTGTGCCTCAATACTGCTAAGTGCCTGTTGCATTTACCAACAACCTATCTTCCATTCCTAGAACTCACTCAGTGGCCCATATGCCTCTTAAACTTGACTCTCCTGGACACTATAGATATAACATAGGTGGCATACACAGACACACATGGATAAATAACTTTTGTTTATTATTTTGATTTTTGATCTGTATGGATATTTTGTCTGCATAGATTTCTGGGCACCAAATGAATGTAGTGCCTATAGAATCCAGAAGAGGATGCTGGATCTTCTTCAAACTGTAGTTACAGACAGTTGTTTGCCACCATGTAGATGCTAGATACTGAATTCAGGTTTTCTAGAAGAGCAGTTAGTTAGTGCTCTTTACCACTGAAACATATCTTCACCCCTAAAAATATTTGAAGGATGAAATTCTATGGGATCATTTTTAATAATGCACTGAAATTCTCAGTTACATAGGATTCTTGGAGGATGTGATTGTTGCAGAAAAGAAACAACAAACTTGTTCTATATACATAAACATAGGGAATTTAAAAAGAGAACTATTTTCTGAATCAGTAAGCATGATAGAGTAGCAATTAGGTAGACCTCACTCAATTACAGGATTAGTAATGGTGACAGGCAGGTAAAAAGAGTGACCTAAATATTTCAGAAGACAAAACTCTGTTCAGCATTCAAAACAGAATGTTTAAGATCTCTTAGCATCTTCTAAAATAACCACAGGCTTTTGCTTCTGTAAACTGCTGACAGAAAATGATTTAAATCCCTAGAATTTCAGTTTTTATAGGAATGGCTCTCCACTTCTTAGAAGACTCCACTGCACAGTTTCACCCAGTGTGCAGGAGCTTGGTTCCATTAGGGGTTTCTAGCATGTGGATGTCAGTGGGCATGCTCAGATCTCCAAAAGAAAGCTCAGTTTTCCTTAGCAATTAACTAAAAAAGTAATGAGCACTGTCCAAGGATAAACATATTAAGATCATAAACAATTGATTAAAAATGTATTGTAATTAAATATAATTATACCCATGATATATATCTGACAAAATTTGTAAAGAAAAGCTAGCCAGGCAGCCTCAAGTCAGTGGTTTTTGGTGTGAGAGAAAGAAAGTAGATGCAGGGAATTTACTTTTAAAGGAGTGACATTTCTAACGAGAACTTAAAGGAAACTTGTGTGAATCAGGGAAAAGAGACAGAGGAGAATGTTCCAGGCAAAGAGTGTCAAAACCTCAGGTTGGGAAAATGAACGCAGCCCATTCAAGTTAACATGAAGAAGAAAGGTCTGCTTGGCAAAGTCCCAGTGAAAAGCTGCAGTAAGAACATTATCTCCTAATGTGATCTTGTTTTCTCCCCCTGAATGCACTTTGTGAAGCTACATTCAAGTTACATCCATTGTAATAAGGAGTTATTGTTGAACCTAGTTCAGTGTGCTCAGCCTTCTTTGAATATTCTCTGTGACTCTCACTCTGAAGTATCTACACACAAAACCTTCTATGTTTCACTCATCTGATTGTCTTAATGATATCTTGTTTTCTGTTCACTCTATCTCCAGGGAGCTTTGATCATCTCCCCCATTTTACTATTTTTGCTATGGAATCTAGGTCACATATTTCTTTGCAAACACCAAGTTTTCAACAGACACTAACAAGCATGTAAATTGTCTTGAGTGATATATCTTACACATAGGTAATATACACTACATTACATTACTGACTCATTCAATATTTATGAACACGATCTTAGTATGAGTCACATGGCTGAAGATTTAGATGCAGTGATACTTTCTAAGTATGCATTCATGTGCATCATCAGGATTTATAAGCAGTGAAGTAGAGCACTGGAAAATGAGAAACTTCAGGGTAAAAGAGGCACAGATAAGCCTGCTGCCTAAGCACTGGACTAACATGTGAGGAGAGGACAGTGTCAACATACTCTCAACAGATCTGTGGAAAGATAGCATGTGCCATTGCTCTAGGAATATGAATTATGCCAGAGAATGGGCAACTACATACAATGCTCATACAGTGGTTGAAGAAACAATGAGGCAAATTATCAACATCCATATAAGTTATGTGGTCTTCACTGGATGTTGCCAGTACCTACTTCAGAACGCACTTAGTGAATGATCTGAGCCACAGTGCCACAGTGGCTGAAGCTCAGGACATTTTTTAATTAATTATTTTATTTCATTTTTATTTATTCACTTTACATTCTACTCACTGCCCCTTCCCTATCACCTCCTTCCACAATCTTTCCCCTCTTTTCCTCTATGCAGGTGCCACCCCTACATATACTAGCTACCCCCTTCCATGGCATTTCCAGCCTCCTCAGCCTGACAAGTCAGTAGATAAAACACTAAAAGAATTTTCATGTCATTGGTGCCATGAATCGACATGAGCCAGAGACAAATAATTTCTCAGGGAATCTACTCTTCCTCAATTATGATATGCCCACAATATGGTTTCCTGAATTAAAGTTAATATGAAATTGCTCTTTAATTGTGTAGCTAAACAAAAACACCATATGTTGTTATAGAACTCCGTTATTAAGATAGCAGTACCCCATGAATGCATCACTTTCTGAGCTCCACACAAAATTGGTGATTCTCTTTCTCAACAGGGCTTCTTTGTCTCTGCCTGTCTTTGTCTGAAGAGTGTCTCTGAACACAGTTGGCTGACCTTAGCTAACCATGTCTGAATAGTAACCTTGTATAGAGCTCTCTGTTGGGCTGCACAACTCAGCATACATGACATGTCCAGATTTGGCTTTCTGCACACATGGTAATTAGGGCCTGTATTATAAACAATCAGCCCTTCTTGTTCACTTCATGCCTTGACCAGTTAGCCATTTCAGCACATACCCCTACAGACCCCCCTAACAAACCCTCTCCTGAAACAATAAAGTAGGTTTTTCTTGTTCCAGCAGTGTGAAGGTCATTCTGTCATACCCATGGAGTTATGAACCCTGCTCTCTGCCTCTACTGTCTTTGTCCTCTCAGACTGGTAACCAACAGCCTCCAAGGAGAAAGGAAAGGACAAAATAAGTGGACGACAAGGGGATACATACACATATAACTGCAAGCCTCCACTGATTCTCCAAACATCTCTCATAGACTCTTTTTAAATCACCTTAGGATTTCTCAGGCTTGAGACTTAGAACGGGAAGAAGGAGATCTACCGTTCCAGGAGAGGGTGGAGGAGAGAAGAGGTGTCATGCCTGAGAATAGTGCAGGACAGAGGGACACAACCACCATGTGATGGAGACAGAAGTGTGCAGACCAGAGCACAGCACAGTTGGGCAGTTCTCTAGATCCGGAGTAGAGAAGATAAAATATAGAGTTCAATAAGTAATAACTCAGGATTATAGGCAGGAGATGGATTAACCATGTGGAGATTAGGCAGTGGCCAAGCAGTTGTGCTGATTAAGATATATCAAAATATAAAGGCTGTGTGTGTGTGTGTGTGTATGTGTGTGTGTGTGTGTGTGTATCTTTCATTCGGGAATGTAAACCAATCAGGTGTGTAGCAAACCTACCACCAGGATTTATTTATTAAATATTAATTCTACTACACTCACACTGTTCAGAACATTGGTGTTTGTATCCATGGACACCCATGAACACACTCAGAATGAAGGTTTACCTGTATTTGTCCTGAAGTTTCTTGTCACTATTGTCAATATAATCGAAATAATGTGAAGCTGGACTCTTGAATGTACACACACTCACTGCCTTTGTTTTCACATTACACAATCTTCTGCTTTATCAGGCCCTCTGAAGATTTAGCCATCTGCATGCAGAAAAACAATTGACTCAATCCTTCTGAAAAAGCGCTGTCAACAGAAACAAAACTTTGTACTTCTATTTGCTACATTGCTTTTTATTACACTCAGAGGAATCAGGGTTGGGAAAGGGAAGCTTGCTATATCATGTGTTTGAACATATTTTGATAGTAAGATCCCAAATTCACTAAATACCATGACCCTTAGAGACTTTGAATCATTTGTGGCTGTACTTGGAAAATACATATATAGTCCCTCCTTAAAAATATCTTAATGGAATCCTATTTTATTCAGATAAACTTTAACATACAGCAGCAGGAGCCTGAACACTTTCTTTTGGGGATGTAGTTCAACAATTTTCTTAACTATCTACAAAGTAACTATGGTCCAGTTGTAAATTATAAACAAGCTCTTGATATTTCTTGTGTTACTATGGAAAACCTTGCGGTGTATTAAATTAAAGCTACTTGATTTTTCAGTATAGTTCTTTAAGGTTTGCTGGTGAGATCTATATATTTATTAATAACATTAGCTTTCAGTATAGTTCTTTAAGGTTTGCTGGTGAGATCTATATATTTATTAATAACATTAGCAGCCTATTTGTTGATGTTTCAATTTAAAGTGGAATTATAAACATTGTTATATGTAGGTAGGTATATATGCATATAAATAATAGCTATTTCTGCATAAGAAACCAAATACTTCTGATCATGGATCACTGACAGAAATGGACATTACAGTGATATAATCTCAATATGAATCATTTTGTAAACATACTTAGTAGAAAGGATCCAAAATCTTTTGGTTTCAGCTAAATCTACAATGCAAATGTCAACAGCCACAGGAGTGATGATGTAGAAATTATGAGGATGCTGAGACAGAAAAGTATCTTCTGCAGTTGGCTGGAAGGAAACCCTCACAAAGGATCTAAGCTGATTTATTCTGACAAGACACTTCCATGAAGTCTCGTGTCTGCCATCTGAAACTTGAAGAACCACCATCACCAATAAAATCTCTGTCTTTGCCACACAGGGAGCTTATATTTTAATAAAAAGTTTAGTTTTAATTATTACACAGGTTTGATAGAATCTAAAATTTAAAACACTGAAATCTAAATACACAAGGAATAATTTTCATGTTTTAAACATAAGCACAAGAAAATTATTCCCGAATTATGTAAAAGAGATGGTTTCTATAACTGAAGTACAATACTCATTTTGACCAGGAACACAAAAAATACTATTTATGAGGAATGAGAGTGAGAGCCATTTCTGGCATAAGTCAGCATAACAACTCATTTATATCATTGTGAATAACCATGCTGTATACCTCAGGCACAAAGGAGACCAGACATAGGATCTTCTGTGTGCCTACAGGCCCAAATTACAGGAATTCAATTGGATGTTAGCCCCTCAGTGCAGAGGAAAAAAATTTCCATCCTTTGTACTACATGGGTTTTAAGTGTTTCATGTTACATTGAATACTTTAATGTCAAAACAGTCTTAAGTGGATGCTGTGGCCATCCTAATACATAGATAAGGGAGCATAGAGTACCTTAATGACTAGGCAGGCACTCGGAAGTTCAGGGAGGAAGCCAGTGATAAATAGAGGTGATGGAGTTCTGAGGGGCTTCAGGGCATTACTGCTCTGTTAACATTTGTTCTTGGTTGGTTGGCTGGTTGGTTGGTTGGTTGGTTTTCCAGTATTTCCAATATGTTTATACATACATTTAGAATAAATACAAGAATTTTTAACCTATGGATAAAATTCAAATACAGTTTATAAAAGTATCATATCATTTATTTCTTCATACAATTTTGTACATATAACACATGTTTCATATTTCCTGGCTATGTGAAGATGCAAAACCAATTCCTATAAAAGTCCCCACAACCTTTGTCCTGGCATACTCTATCCAGCAGGCGACATACTGGAGCATTCTCATTGCAATTGGTCTAAATGTGCTCTATTTAAGTCAACCCCTCTAAGGAAGTGCTTCATTCAGTCTTCCTTTGAAACCGAAGTCACTAAACCTTTTCTCAGTATAAATGTGCAAAGCATTCTATGGAAACAGGAGATGAGAATGGGCAGAAAGGCCTGTGAAGAACAGGGTGCTATATAGTCCATTGCAGAACCTGAAGTAAGACTGACAAGGAAATATGTAAGGGGAAAATCAATTCAGAGAATCTAATATTTAAAATATGATACCTGGTTTCAAATACATACTGTTTCAAATTATTTCAATTAAAATGTTCCTCATACAATATGCACATAAAATTGAGAATACTCAAAACACATTTTGAAAATCTGCACAGTTTGGAGGACTTAATGAAACTATGTCTCAAATCATGATTATCTCAATAAGACTTCAAACTTAAAAGGGTACTAAAACATTACCTATTAGAACTATCTCACGAAATTGGAAACTTTCATTACTGAACAACCTGTCATCTCTCAGCCAAACAAAATGCATTGTATATTTTACATATTAATAATTTATACAAAATGCAAATCAGATAAGAGATAAAGTTTATTTTAACTACTCATTAAAATAATATATGAAAATAAACACATTTTCATTAGGTCTAGATTAAGTTGACTAGCTTGATATCAGCTAACCACTGTCCATTGGAGAAGTGTGTTAATTATGTATACACCACAATAGTGACTTAAAAGACTTAAGTACAGAATTTATATTGTAGATGCATTCATTGTATCTGGGAATAGTATCATCCATGATATCTCAGCAATATAGCAGCCTAAACAAGACCTGAACAAATACAACATCAAGAGAAATATGAAAAAAGAAGGGATAAGGTCTCCTAGGGCTCCTTACCTAAACAAAGACAAGCAAGTAAGGGATGCTCAAAGCCCAGCCCAAGATTGACCCTGTTTTAGCTCTGAAATCACATACATGTATGTGATGCCAAATTGGCTGAGCAATCTGTATCTATATACATACACATTCGTGTGTGCATACCTGTGTGTGTATAAAACAACATGTATAGAAACGGAGGCCATGAACTTGAAGTAGGGCAAGGAGAGGCCTAGAAGTGGTTGAAAGGTGACAGTGAAAAGAAAGAAATGATGTAATTATGTTTTAGTTCAGAATTTTTTTAATTTTTTTTAATTCTTTAATCTTTTTCTACAGTCTAGACTTTATAGTCCACATGGTCCACGCTCTGACTCTTCCACATCTCACACCTCTTCCCCCATCTCCAAGACAATGTCCTCTACCCCAGCCCATCAGATCTCTCCACTCCCTGGGCACCAAGTCTCTTGAGGGTTAGGAGCATCTTCTCTGACTGAGTCCAGACCCAGCAATCCTCTGCTGTATATGTGCTGAGGGCCTCATATCAGCTGGTATAGGCTGGCTGGTTGATGGCTCAATTTCTGAGAGATCTCAGAGGTCCAGGTCAGTTGAGACTGATGGTCTTCCTGTAGGGTTGCCCTCCTCTTCAACTTCTTTCAACTTTTCCCTAATTCTACCAAAGGGGTCAGCAACTTCTGTGTATTGGTTGGCTGTAAATATGTGCATCTGATTCTTTCCGGTGCTTGTTGGACCTTTCTGAGGGCAATCATGATAAGCCCCTGCTTGAAAGCACACCATAGCATCAGTAATAGTGTCAGGCCGTGGGGTTTCCCCCTGAGCTGGATCCCAATTTGGGCCTGTCATTGAACTTCCTTTTCCTCAGGATGCGCTCTAATTTTGTTCCTGTAGTTCTTTTGTATAGGAACAATGGGCCAGAATTTTAGAATGTGAGATGGCAATTCCATTCCTCCACTTGATGCCCTGTCTTTCTACTGGAGGTGAACTCTACAAGTTCCCTCTCCCCGCTGTTGGACATTTTACCTAAGGTCCCTCCCTTTGAGTCCTGAGAGGCTCTCACATCCCAGGTCTCTAGTACATTCTAGAGAGTTCCCATCGCCTACCTCCCAAGGTTGCATGTTTCAGTTATTTCTGCTGCCCCTCAGGGCTTCAGTCCTGTCCCCTACCAGTACCTAATTATGCTCCCCTCTGCCACTCCCTGTCATTTTCCTACCCAGGTGCCTTTCCCCCTCCCCCTCCTGTGATTGCTTGCTTCTTCCTTCCAAGTGGGAGTGAGGCATCCTCACTTGGGTCCTTCAGCTTGATAGCCTTCTTGAGTTCTGTGGATTATATCCTGGGAATGCTGTACGCTTTTGGCTAATATCCACTTATTAGTGAGTACATCTTCTTTTGGTTTTAAGTTACCTCACTCAGCATATTATTTGTTAATTCCATCCATTTGCCTGCAAACCCCATGATGTCCTCATTCTTAATAGCTGAGTAGTATTCCATGGTGTGAATGAGCCGCATTTTCTGTATCTATTCTTTTGTTGTTGGACATTTGGGTTGCTTCCAACTTTTGGTTATCACAAATAAGGCTTCTATGAACATAGTGGAACACATACCCCTGTGGTATGGTGGGCCATGTTTAAAAAGTAGCAAGAATGGAAAAGTGTCCACCACAGAAGGGAAATCAAGGTGGCAGAAACAAGACGCTGCTGGCCACTTTGAGTTCATGGGAAACATAGGATTGATTGAGGATGTTTAGCTCCAGTAATTATATATTTATCTAATCTATGAGATGGTAATTCTCACATTCAGAGCCAGCCTTCCATATGCATTACAAGTCTCTGAAAACAACTTCTAGACACAACCAGAGCTGTGTCTCCCAGGAGAGTCTTAAGTATATTGGGAGTGCCAGTGAGGACTAGGTGTCACAGGAAGTGTGCTTGAGGCTCTGAGAACATAGAGTTACCCACTGTGGAAGCTGAGAGAAAGCAAAAAGCAGCCTTTGTGTACACCTAAAGAACTGACTCTTCTTAATATTAACAATCATTGTCAGAGAATAAAATGTTACAGAAAAAGAAATTTTAAAAGCTCCAGATTTTCAATATCAAATAATACTCCAAGAATAAATGCTTAGATTTCTGGAGACTATTTTATTTTTTTAAAATAGTCTATTTTATTTATTTATTTATTTATTTATTTATTTATTTAAATGCTTAGATTTCTGGAGACTATTTCATTTCTTTAAAGTAGTCTATTTTATTTATTTGTTTATTTATTTATTTATTTATTTATTTATTTATTTATTTATTTATTTATTTATATTCTGAACACAGTTCTCCTCTCCCCTATCCTCATAGTACTCCCCCATCCTACCCCATCCTCCTCTTCTCCTTTATTTTCTCAGAAAGGGGAAGGCCTCCTATGGATATCAACCAGCCTTGGCATATCAAGTTGCTCTAAGATTATGTGCATCTTCTCCTAATGAGGCTATAAGGGGAAAGGGCCCAAAGGCAAGCAATAGCATGAGAGACAGTTTCTGCACCCTTGTTAGGAATCCCACATGAATACCAAGCTACGTGCAGAGGACCTAGGTTAGTCCCATGCATGCTCCCTGGTTGACAGTCTAGGTAAGGCCCTATTGGGCCCACAATAGTTGATTGTGTATGTTTCCTTCTGGTATTCTTGACCCCTCTAGTTCCTACAATCCTTCCTTCCCCTTCTCTGCAGGATTCCTCAAGATCTGCCTAATGATTGTCCGGGGGTCTCTGCATCTGTTTCCATGAGTTGCTGGAAAAAGCTTCTCTGAGACAGTTATGCTAGCCTCCTGTCTGCAAGCATGGCAGAATATCATTAGCAGTGTTAGGGGTAGGGTCCCTCTCACAGCATGGGTCTCAGCTGGACCAGTCATTGTTTGGCCACTCTCTAAATGTCTGTCCCATCTTTATCCCTGTACATTTTATAGGCAGAACAAATTGTAGGTAGAAGGTTTTTGTAGTTGGGTTGGTGTCTCAATCCCTCCATTGTAAGTCTTGCCTGGTTACAGGAGATGGCCAGTTCAAGTTCCATATACTCAATTTCTAGGAGTCTTAGCTGTATTAACCCACATGGATTACTGGGGGTTTCCACTGCTGTGTTTCTAGCACAAATGCACTGCTTCTTAAGTTGACCTTGTCTCTAACAGCACAGGTACTTGGCTCAATGCCTAACATCATACTTCATTCATTCATAGCTAATGAATCCCCAGGGAACAAAAGGAAACATCCTCCTACACAGGCTGAGTGGAAGGCTATGCTGTTTGTCAGCAGCACCCAGAGAGACTCGATATCAATTCTGGCATACATGGCTCTCTTCACAGAGTTATGTTTCTTTGAAACAGGTTACCTTGAAATTCCTGCTACAAAAATGTGAACAATTCAGACACAAGATGGAAACAAACAAGAATCCTGAAAGCATACCACACTGAAAGGTAAGAGTGGGAAGTCATTGCCTCCAAGACAGAGGGTAAGTGGATCACACCACAGTTGTTCCCTTGTAGTCTGCATTTTCTTAGGATGGGTATAATGACTTAATAACATGGTGGCACTCCTAATTGGATAATCTAAACATTAAACCTGACAATTAAATACAATGTTCTCATTTATTACTTGTACTATTTCAAATACCTTACTAGTCCAAATATATAAGGACAAATGCAGAGAGGTGGCAGAGAGGTCTATATTGCACACTAAAAAATATTTAAGAACATAAAACACTGATAAAAATTCACCAACAGATCTAACACAGAAACAAAAAGTCATAAAAGTAAAAAGAACAAACTCCAAATAGCTCTGTTCTCAAGAAGATTTTCAAGTAATGTGTCTGTCTAACTCTCCCCAAATAACTGATTGCACATGGGAGGCCATGATCTATACTATACTTTAACTTAAGATTTATGAGTGCAATGATGCTTTTCCTAATCTTGACATTTTGTGATCTTAGGCTGAATAAATTTAGGTGAATGTTTTCTATGTAATATTTCAAAGTTGTGCAGTTGGTAGCTTGATAGTTATTTATAAAAGTTTAACCATGGCTATTGAACATTTATTTCAAAACCATCAAATTTCATGTCATATATTTCTAACAACTTCTTCCAGACAAATTTCTTTCACATTTTGTGTATTCCATCATATATTAGCATATGTTTTTGAGTTTTCCACTTTGAAGATTGATAATCTATGTGACAAGCTAACAAATGGAAAGCCACTTCCAGGATGGTCACTCGAGGCAAACTTCCACCAGTTGAATTATAACTGAAAATGAAAAATGTGTTTAAGAAAAATTGTGGTGTGTTCAAAACAAGACAGAGAAGAAAAAAGAAAACATTTCAACCACCATGTGAGAAAGACAGAAGAGAGTCATAATCCAACCCACCATGCTGTCCACATGAGTTAGTTAATGTATAGGTCATTCTCACAAACCTTTCCTGACCTGGTGGAAGATGGCCCAAGACAACTGAGTCATGATGCAAACATGGTTGCATATGTGTGAAATATTTATCTCTTAAGTAATTAGAAATAGACTATATCATTTTATTTCTTAGAAAAATCTTTGGACATACCCTCAGTTTGTAAATCATTAAATTATATGAAAATAATTAATTCTTTTGGCACTAGTGGATTTCTTCTAGACATTAGTGCATTTCTTCATCTAGATTTTGAATGGATGCACATTGTTTCAATGGGACACTATGAGTTACACTCACAACGAAATTCATTTATTATTGTAAGTTAATAACTCTGTGTCAGGATAACCCCAAAGGATTCCAGAAGCATTAGTTATTGTAGACCTGAGAAAATACATGACTACTCTGACATCTTAAATCATTGGTTAGTTCATTTAAGAACAATTCGTCTTGTTTTCTGAATGTTCTATTCCAAAAGTGTTCTGTGATGTTTTCTTGGCATTTAAATCATGCCATTTAATTATATGTTTTCAATGAGAAGTATAACAAGGAAATGATAACTTGCAGTGATTTTCCACTGCCTTCTAAAGTTCAAGCTTGACTGTGAAATATCAAAGACCTAGTAACAACTAGGCCTCTCCACTCACAACTCTTTAGGTTGATAGCCTTACTAACCTACACTGCCTAAGCATCCATAGTTCAGATGGTAAATTCTGTTTGTGTTCTCAAAGACAAAATGGATTTGTATAGTGACTTCATAAGGATTTATCCAAAGTGTCTTTTGGCTTATATTTTGGCATTTGGATTCCTATTGTTTATTTATTCATTTAGGCATTTATTGATTAAGCTAGGTGGGAAACCCCAATACTGCTGAGTATTTTGCTTTAGCTTTGATGATTATGTTTTAGGATAAAAAAATTGTAAGTGCAGAGCACTCAGAACACAGTAATAATATTTAGCATACATTTTCCAACTAGTAAGAATGTTTTCAATACTAGAGAAGCAACTCAATATATGCCAAAAAGTGTACCTTACCAATTCTAGATAGTAATATCAGGCATGTATATATCAGACAATAAATATATTCTAAAACTAAATAGAACTGTAAAGTATTTCTTCTCCTCAATATAAAAATTTATAAAAAATTAAATTTAATAAAAGTCTTCACTGTGTATTGTATGCAATGGATAATTCCATAAAGATGTTCCACTGTATTAAGATAAGATCAACACTCAAAAATTGTAAAGAGAAGAATTTTTCAGAACATATATACACATACACACATGTACATAGACGCACACACACACACATACACACACACACGTACACACTTTAAATAAAACTTTAGCTGACATTCATGGGGCAGGTTTCTTAAAGCCTGAGTAAATTTCCTTTTAAAAAATAAAATTGTTTTCAAAATCAAAATGTTCACATGTAGATCTAGAGGAATCTCTATGTTCTACTTTCAGAATGAACACTTTCACTCAGGAAAAATTCCAAACTTTTACTTGTGAAAGTATGAGTTAAAATAAAAACATGACTTAACAATTAATACCCTCCCAAATGAGCTTGAAATGGCTATCTGTGAAGGTCAGTAAAATCTAACACAGCAACCGTAGCTGTGTGGATTCATTTATGCGTCTAAAATTCTATTCCATTGATCTACCTGTCTCCTCCTACCAATACCATGCAGTTTTTATCAATATTGCTCTGTAGTACAGCTTGAGGTCAGGGATGGTGATTCCCCCAGAAGTTCTTTTATTGTTGAGAATAGTTTTCATTGTCCTGGGTGTTTTGCTATTCCAAATGAATTTGAGAATTGATCTTTCTTACTCTGGGAAGAATTGAGTTGGGATTTTTATGGGGACTACACTGAATTTGTAGATTGATTTTGGCAAAATGGCCAATTTTTATTATATTCATCGTGCCAATTCACAAGCATGGGACATTTTTCCATCTTCTGATGTGTTCTTCATCACTTAATCTTTGACAAGGGACCTAAAACCATCCAGTGGGAAAAAAGACAGCATTTTTAACAAATGGTGTTGGTTCAACTAGTGGGCAACTTGTAGAAGAATGCAAATTAATACATTCTTACCTCCCCATACAAAGCACAAGTCCAAGTGGATCAATGACCTCCATATAAAACCAAAGACACTGAATTAACAGAGGAAAAAGTGGGAAAAGCCTTGAACACATTGGCACAGGGTAAAATATCCTGAACAGAATGCCAGTGGCTTATGCTCTAAGAATAGGAATTGACAAATGGGACCTCATAAAATTGCAAAGCTTCTATAAGGCACAGGATAGTCTCAATAGGACATAACAGCAACTAACAGACTACGAACACCTACCTACCAACCCTACATCCCATAGATGGCTAATAACCAATATATATAAAGAACTATGGAAGTTAGACTCCAGAGAACCAAATAACCTTATTAAAATGGGGGAACAGAGCTAAACAAATAACTTTTTACTGAGGAAACTCAAAGGGCTCAGAAGTACCTAAATAAATGTTCAACATGCTTAGTCTTAAGGAAAATGTAAATCAAAACAACACTGAGATTTCACCTCACACCAGGGAGAATGGCTAAGACCAAAACCTCAGATGACAGCAGATGCTGGCAAGGATGTGGAGAAAGTGCAATACTCTTCCACTGTTGCTGGGATTACAAGATGGCACAACCACTCTGGAAATCAGGCTGAAGGTTCCTCAGATAATTAGACATAGTATTATCTGAGGACCCAGCTATACCACTCCTGGGCATATACCCAAAAGAAGCCCCAACATATAAAAATGACACATGTTCCAGTATATTCATAGAAGCCTTATTTATAATTGCCAGAACCCAGATGTCCTTCAACAGAAGAATAGATACAGAAAATGTGGTACATTTATAAAATGGATATTGTATAATTGTATAAAAGCTATTAAAATTTTGAATTAGTGAAATTCTTAGGCAAATGGGTGGAAATAGAAAATATCATCCTGAGTGAGGTAGTCCAATCACAAAAGAAAACACAGAGTATGTATTCACTGATAACTGGATATTAGCCCAAAAGTTCAGAATACCCAAGATACAATTCACAGGCCACATGAAGCTCAAGAAGAGAGAAGACCAAAATGTATGTGCTTTAGTCTTTCTTAGAAAGGGGAACAAAATACTCACAGGTGCAAATATGGAGACAAAGTGCAGAGCAGAGACTGAAGGAAAGGCAATCCAGAGACTGTCCCACCTGGAGATTCATCCCAGATAGTCACCAATCTTTGACACTATTGTGGATGCTAAGAAAGGCTTGCTGAAAGAAACCTGATATAGCTGTCTCCTGGAGGCAAATACAAATACAGAATTGGAAGCTTGCAGGCAACCATAGTACTGAATATGGGGTCCCCAGTGAAGGAGTAAGATAAAGGACTGAAGGAGCTGAATGGGTTTGAAACCACATAGGAAGAACAAGGATATCAACCAACCAGATCCCCGAGAGCTCCCAGGGTCTAAGCAACCAACAAAGAAGTACACACAAGGCTCTGGCTGCATATGTAGAAGAGTACAGCCTTGTCAGACATCAATGGGAGGAGAGGTCCTTGGTACTATGAAAGTTTGATAGATGCCCCAGTATAGGGGAATTGAGGGTGGGGAGCTGGGAGTGGATAGATAGGTGGTGGAACACCCTCATAGAATCACAGGGATGGGGATAGAAGAGGGGGTTTCCAGGAGAGGGGAATACAGGGTAAGGGGTTAACACTTGAAATGTAAATAATTAAAATAATAAAAAATACTAGCACAGCAGCCCACCCACATACACTGTCACAAAGAAAGATAAATGATAGGTAGGTACACTGGGAGGCAGACAGATGGAAAGAAAGAAAAGAAAGAAAGAGAGAGCAGGGCAGTGGTGGTGCATGCCTTTAATCTCAGCACTTGGGAGGCAGAGGCAGGTAGATTTCTGAGTTCAAGGCCAGCCTGGTCTACAGAGTGAGTTCTAGGACAGCCAGGGCTACACAGAGAAACACTGTCTCAAAACAAACAAACAAACAAACCCAAAAAAAAAAAAAACAAAAGAAAGAGGGAAAGAGGGAGGGAAAAGGGAGGGAGGGAAGAAGAAAGAGATATAGATAGTGTTTGGGGAATAGACAGAGTATCTTGTGGGGTTAGCCTCTTTTTCTTGCTTAGACATACCTATTGTTTCTTTAAATCCTCTCATTTATTAATATAATTATGTATATTGTCAGGTATGTATACATCAGGGCACATAGCTTAGCCTGTTTTCAGATACTTCAAAGAAAATATTATTAAAATAAAATTTTGAGGTAGAAAGCACAAAAACACTAATGTACAAATTAGGAGCAAAATATCAAAACATTCCCATATCGAGAAGCCTCAATATAATGAGTGGAACACCAATGCTTTCTGATAGACCCATGACCAGGCCTCAAAAAGTTCAGATTAAATATTTCAGTCTAAATATTTCATCTTCCTCTCTCCTCCCATTCCTCTCTTTTTCCTACCCCATGAGTGCCTCTATGCACCATGGCATGCATATGGTGTTGGAGGGCAATATCTGGAGTTAATTCTTTCTTTCCACCACATCAGTTGTTGGTAAAACTCAGGTCAGGTTGGTGGCAAGTCCCTTCACACATTAAATCAACTTTCCCATCCTCTCTTTCTTTTGTTTTTTAATCTAAATGTTATTCTTAATTATTATATATTGGTATTGGCTCAAAATAATTATTTTCCAGGCCAATGAGATGTCACAATAAACTTAAAGCCAATGAGACACAATCTATGAATCTTTGACTGTGTTGTCCATAAAGTGGTGCTGTGACCATTGAAGACCTCCAGAAAACATAGGAAATAATTGTCTGGAAAAAACAAGAAATACATTTCCTTACCTGGAAGACAGAACGTTCATACTAAACAACTTGTGTTCTGAACACATATACTTCTAAAATTATGATTCTATGCATAGCTACATAGAATTAGAGTATAAAATTAAAATTAAAAAGAGTAAAGAAAATAAGGCAAATTTCTACATTTTAAAACTGAGTACTTCCAAATTTGGTTACAACATCCCAGTTGCATCCATCATTATGCAAGAAAATAATAATAGAGTATAAATAGTTAAAAAAGAAAAACATATTCAACTAATTATAAAAAATAAAGTATTGTTCAAAGTATATTTTATGTGTAGAAAGTTGTGAAAGAATAAGGAAAATTTTGGAAACATCTACTTGCTTGCTTTTCAATCTTTTAAAACCTCAAATATATGCTTCTCATTAATACCTAGTTTGCATGCTTAATTTATACTCTACTGGACTGGCCATTTAAAAATGTTATTCTGTTTTATAGACATTTTCAGTTTTATTTTTGGCTGTGAGCCTAGCCTTTAACAACTGAGACATCTTTTCAGCCTGGCATTTTCAGTTTCAGTGAGGAAAAAAAGAGGCTAAACTTTTCACAGAACCACTCTAGGTAAATAAATCAAAATAAGAAAACAAAACCTCACAAAAACCTACCAAGGAAAGAAGAAGTTCAATTATATATGCATGAAAGAAGTAAGAGAAATGTAGATAAAACAAAGAATTAGAATAAAATATTTTCACCACTTCATTGTAAAATTACATTGACATTTCTAGAAAACAACTTTAAATAAATATGCCTCCCCTATTTTAAATGTGAAACAGTGCTTTTATATTTTAGCACAGGTTTTGAAAATCTGAAAGAACATGTGCATCTTAGATGCTGAGAGTCGTCCATAAATGATTAAGTTGTGTGCTCACACACAAAATTGACCATGGATAAAATTAAATATGAATAGATATGGACTTTCAAAACAGGAACTACTAATTTCAAACCAAAAATAATAAAGAATATGGTAAAAAAAATAGTAAGAAAATACAGACAGCATTCATATCCTGTCTTCCTATTGACTCCCTGTGGAAAGAGGAATGGCAAACACATATCATCAGAGTTCTGCACCTTGTACAAGAGAGTTTTTTTCCACACAGTATCACAAATTTTTTACTATTGAAACTAAATCTTAGTACTAAAAATAATTTTGAACAAATGTAATGTAAAACAGTGAATCTACAATTTAAAGCTCAAGGATTTTGACTGATTTAAGTCAAAATTGTGATAAAGTGAAGTCCTTCAGCCTACACAGAAAAGAGTCATAGAGGAAAGCAGGCCAAATTGAGAGGTCAACACAAAAGAATAATAACAATAATATAAAGAATACATTGTATTCATGTTTTGCTCTGTATCATCATTCTCAATAAATAGAAGTATGCGCCTATTTATGCTCTGGAGATAAAAAGATTTCCAGGGCAGAATGTCTCTGCATTAGTGATCTATCACAGTCTCTTTACAACTAAGCTTTAGGTAAAACTTTGTTTCATTCTGTGGCCAAAAAATATTCAAGGCAAATGGTAAAATATTCATCATGTGTATTTCTTCCTAATTTCATACCCATTCATCTTTATCTTCTATTTTGAAATGCATTAGAAAGAAAACTCTTGTCCTAGTTTGAGTTTTGTGTGTGCTTTTAAACTAACATGAAACCAAGTGAACCTCCCATTATGTGTGAAATGAAATTATTGCAAATAGAGAGAATTTGTCTTAGAATAATGATATTAAAACAGCCCTGATATCAGCAATCCATCATGCACCACTTTCTACAGATCTACTGAAGGAAAGAATGGATAATACAGTCGGAGAAAGGTTGGCATTTCCTATGTGATCTACCCCACAATGATTTTATTTACCCTGATAGATTCTCTCCTTGCACTTCAACAACTAGATAACAATATAGTATTCTAAGGTAGCAATTCAGTCACACTTATGTTTTGGCTTTGTTTCCACTACATATTTCCTATGATGCTATCATGTGAATATTTCATTGCACATAGATAATTTACATTGTGATACTATACATTAATACCTTCCTAGTAAAAATAGTAAAGGATACTGTTTAACTGATAATGAAAATAGGACAATAAAAATGTCCAAGTTACATAAATAAACAAATGTGTATTTTTTATCATGTCCCAGATCAAACAGGGAAAGCCTGAAAGATGAGTATTCATGCAATTTAAGACCCATACCACTACAACAATGGGCTTGCTCACCATCTCTAAGTTCAAGAAGAAAGAAACTCAAGAACACAATTGAAGATTGCATGGAAGAAACTACTTTGCACATCTGAGCTAACCACCCACTCACCCTTGGAAGAAGACAGCAGAAGACTATGAATGGACGATGACAGAAAGTCATGGCTTTGATTTCCCAAATTACTGGCCACATTAATTTACACAGTTGATAAACTCCCACACAGACTTCTCTCAAGTGATGTTGGATTGCGTCAAACTGAAAATGAAAGGCAACTATTACAGTAATTACATCCACGGTATGATTTTAATTTTAATATCTTATATCAATAACAATGAAGGTATGGTGTCAATAAAATGGAAGGTCACTGTGAAAACCTAAAAGACCTTAATTTAAAGACTACTTCACATGAAAGAGCTTGTACCTGGCACTGTTAACTTGGCCCCAAATCTTTGGCTTGCTAGGGCAGAGGTTCTAGAGGACAACTTCTTCCTATTATTCTAGTAAATATATGTAGTAATAGACTATGCCTAAATCGTCTTTTTTAACACAGATAAGTTCTACCATGATTAGAGAAGCTTCTTTCACAGTAGATAATGATTAATATAGATATTCACAGCTGGTCATGTGCAGAGGATAAGAGTTGTCAAGTTGAGTTTTCAGTTCTAAATGAAACATCCATTTCACTTCCCTCCCAGAAAGAAGTAAAGTGTCACAGAAAAAGAAATAGAATGATTTTAAGAGCCAGAGCAAGTAGTACATGTGCACTGAACATTACAGTTCAGTTGCACGCATTGTAGGATCAAAGGTCAAAGAAAAAACACACTGACTTTGACTTGACCCCTAGCCCAAGACCAGGACTAAGATATAGAAACCCAGCAATCCCTAAACAAGAAAACCCACCAATGTCTGAACTGGCCCAAGCTCAGGAATTGAAATCTCAACAATCCTCACCCTGGAAGTCTTGAACTCTCCCTGAAAGAATCCTACAAAAATTCTTCTTTCAGCTCCTTTCCCTGCTGCTCCTCTCCAAAGCAGAGGTAACCACCCTCCTAGAATTTAACATTCCATTAAAGTTTTGTGTGTGATTTGTTATATGCTGTGACTTTGTATGCCTTGTCTCCTACTGCCAGGATACTTCTCTGAGTAGGGCTGTAAGAAGTGAGATCTGTATAAGTTGGATATTAGCCCTCTATCGGATGTAGGGTTAGTAAAGATCTTTTCTCAATTTGTTGGTTGCCATTTTGTCCTATTGACTATGTCCTTTGCCTTACAGAAGCTTTGCAGTTTTATGAGGTCCCATTTGTCGATTCTTGTTCTTAGAGCATAAACCATTGGTGTTCTGTTCAGAAACGTTCCCCCTGTGCCCATGTGTTTGTCCCCACTTTCTTCTCTATAAGCTTCAGTGTGTCTGATTTTATGTGTAGATCTTTGATCCACTTGGACTTGAGCTTTGTACAAGGAGGTAAGTATGGGTCGATTTGCATTTTTCTGCATGCAGACCTCCAGTTGAGCCAGCACCATTTGTTAAAAATGCTGCCTTTTTCCACTGGATTTTTTTTTTTTTTAGCTCCTTTGTCAAATATCAAGTGACCATACATGTGTGGGTTTTTTTCTGGGTCTTCAATTCTATTCCATTGATCTTCCTGCCTGTCTGCATACCAATACCAAACAGTTTTTATCACTATTGCTCTGAGGTAGAGCTTGAGGTCAGGGATGGTGATTCCCCCAAAATATCTTTTGTTGTTGAGAATAGTTTTTTTCTATCCTGGGTTCTCCAGAGAATTAAATAAACCTATTAAAAAATAGGGTACAGAGCTAAACAGGGAATTATCAACTGAGGAAACTCAAATGGCTCTAAAGCACCTAAAGAAATGTTCAGCTTCCTTCGTTATCAGGGGAATGCAAATCAAAACAACACTGAGATTCCACCTTACACTAGTCAGAATAGATAAGATGAAAAACTCAGGGGACAGCAGATACTGGAGAGGATGTGGGGAAAGAGTAACACCTCTCCATTGTTGGTGGGATTGCAAGCTAGTAAAACCACTCTGGAAATCAGTTTGGTGATTCCTCAGAAAATTAGACATAGTACTACCTGTGGACCCAGCTATACCACTCCTGGCCATATACCCAGAAAGTGCTCCTATATGTTATAAGGACACATGCTCCACTATGTTCATAGCTGCCTTATTTATAATAGCCAGAAGCTAGAAAGAAACCAGATGTCCCTTGACAGAGGAATGGATAAAGAAACTGTGGTATATATACACAATGGAGTACTATTCAGCTATTAAAAATAATGAATTCATGAAATTCTTAGGCAAATGGATGGAACTAGAAAGTGTCATCCTGAGCGAGGTAACCCAATCACAAAAGAATGCACATGTTATGCAGTCACTATTAAGAGGATGCTAGTTCAAAACCTCAAAATAAACAAGTTACAATTCTCCCAGCACAGGAAGCTCAAGAAGAATGAGGACTTAAGTGAGGATGCTATGGTTCCTCTGAGAAAGGGAACAAAATGCTCACAGGAGCAACAAGGGAGGCTATGTGTGGAGCAGAGTCTGACATAAAGGTCACCCAGAGAGTTCCCTACCTGGGTATTCATCCTATAAACAGTCAGCAAACCCTGATACTACGAAGAGAAGCATGTACCAAAAGGAGCTGTCTCCAGAGGGGCCCTGCCAGAGCCTTACAAATTCAGAGGCAGAAACCAGCAACGAACTATTGGACTGAGCTTGGAGTCCCCAACAGAGGATCTAGAGGGTGGTCCAGAGAAGCTGAAAAGGTATATAGCCCAATGGGAAGAACAATGACTTCGGACACCCAGACACCCCAAGATTCCAAGGGACTGAACCATCAACCAAGGGGTATACATGGTTCCAGCCAAAAATGTGGCAGAGGAATGCCTTGTTGGGCATCAGTGAGAGGAGTGGTCTTTGGTCAGGTAAAGGCTCAATAGAGACCCCAACAAAGGGAAACAGATGGGGGGAAGTTGGGGGGGAGGTGGGACTGTGTTGGGTAGAGGGGCATATACATGGAGGCAAGGGATGGGAGGAGGGGTAGGGAATCGTTGTGGAGGGGGCTTTTGGAAGGGGGGAATTGGGAAAGGTTTTACCATTGGCAATGTAAATGAAGATACTCAATAAAAAAAAAAAAAAAGAAGTGAGATCTGAACTTTTGCTGGAGAACCCTCCCCTTGCTGGAGCAGAGTTATAACACTTCTGTAAAAGAAGACTTTCCATTCATAACTATAACACTTACGCGTCTAGATACACAATTAGCTGGTACTGACTTGAATTAAGATCAAGTCAGCAAAACTTTATAATGGATGGGAAAAGGATCATGAAGTCCCACACCTACCTGAAAAGTAATTTTCAATTAGTAGCAGAGTCAATTTTCTTCAGGGACGCACTCTTGAGAAGTTACCCATGTCCAGGAGATGATCTCATACCCATGCACAGACTTGCAACATTGATTGAATGGTGGCAATGAGTGGGAAGGGGGCTGAGAAATTCTGAGAGATAAGAAAGACAAAGGGAGGAAAAGAGGGGGAGGAAAAGAGGGAAAGGGGAGAGGAATAGAAAGAATAGGAAGTCGGGAGAAACAAACAGTAGACAGGATATTGGAGAAATTTGATTAAATGAAATGAGGAAAGTTTTTGATCCAAACATGTTACAGGCACATCTGACTATTAAAATGTTTTAAACAAAATCCTGAAGTTGAGAATATGAATGTATTACTCTCCAACTCATAATTTCTTACCTTTCTTAAACACTTTCTCTGATAATTAAAAATTCCTAGAAAATAAAATATAGTATTTGACTTAGATCCTCCAAAAGCAAGGCTGAAAAACAAGAGGAAAGCAAAGCAGTCATTACAGGGAGGTTGCCTAGCAACAAGCTCCACATACCATGGTGAACTCCTTTGAGTGTCTCATTGCTAAGAACTCCCAGCCTGTAGGTCAATTATAAAGACAGGAGATGAAGACAGAAGCGAAGATGTTAGCAAAATGCTCCATGGAGTAAAATAATATTCAGATGCTGCAAGGCAAAACCATCATCAACACCTCTGCTTTTACATTTCTTTCCTGCAGGAGAATGTTTGCAGATGCACAGGACTTTGAAAATAGCACTTTTATCACTTCAGAAGTAACAAATCCTGGGCCAGAAGCAAGCACTGATAATGTTTCATATCACAGCTAAGGCAACGCTGGAAAGACAAGGAAGTACTTGAATGATTTTTGTTGTTGTTTTGTTTAGTTTGTTTTAAATGCAGTCGTTGCTTGACAGGAATATTGAGTAAATTATTTTGTAATCAAAATAGTATGATTGTACATGATATTCCATGCAGATTAAACAGCAGTTTCTATTCTGTTGCACAGTAAAAAAAAAACAAAGAAAAAAAGAAATTTTAAATTCTGAATGTGTCTTATTGATTTAATGACAAGCTTGGTGAATTTGTCCTACTATATGGGCTTTATTTTCCCTTTTGTCATCTGTGCCACCTCCCAGTCCATACTCCCACAGTTCCTCATCCCATCCTTCCTCCCCCCATCTCCAAGAAGATATCTCCACCCTACTCCACCAGACCTCCCCCACTTCCTAGGACCTCAAATCTCTCAAGGGTTGGTTGCTCTATTTTGGAGTGTTTAGTTGCATGTTCTCCTCGGAAGCAGAATCAGGAAAGTTATTCAATGAGTAGGCAACATGTCAGTCTTTTCCTTCAATTGTTGCAGGCTCCTAACACTATTCATCACCTATTATCATATGCCTAATATTGACCTATCTACTGACCAACAGGATCAATGATTCTGTGTAGTAAAGACTATTTTTTTCCTTGAGGATTTGATTTTATGCCTTAGCCTTTTAACAACTTAGATGTCTCTCCAGCCCAAGACTGCCTTTTTTGGAGGCATTATAAAAAGCTTTATAAATGAACTAAATACTTATTATAATATCAATTATAAGTCAAATATCCTACACAATTTTATAATATCATTATACAACATTGTATGTTCAATTCTAGAATTAAAATGTAATTTACAGTGAAGTGAAACTAAGAAAAGTCCACCTACAGACATAAACAAGTGAAACTAGGTATTTTGGTGGCAAGTTAATGGGTCACTTAGTAATCTAATATTTAAAATCTTAAACAAGGCACAGCATACTGTGGATGTATTCAAAGACTTATGGAAGAAAAGAGAAAGGCTTACTCTTTTAACAAATTAGTGAATAACTCACCACAAGCCAATCAATAAAAAGATGGGATCTTATACTCTAATACAATGATCTGAAACACAGAGCACATTTTCCTGTGATGTTAATTTTATGTGGCATACTCATGGCATTTTCATAACTGTTTAAAACAATGGGTTAGGACTTTCCACTTGACAAAGGAGAACATGAAAGCATTGTGAACATTTAAAATTTGTCTAAGATGAAACAGTAAGAAAACAAAAAACCCAGATTATAAATTTAAGCATTCAAATTTCAGAGACATAACTCTTACAGACATATTATTTTCCCTGCTATTATAAACATTATGAGGCACTTACACAGAACTAGTGTGCTCCTTCCTCTTAATATGAACACATATCTGAGAGTTGCATTTTATGGTTCATACAAAAGAATTAATTTTATCTTTTTTCCTCTTCCTTGTATTTTAAATTCTCACAGTTAATAGTAACTTCATTACTAAATATTTTATTGACAAAGCTTTCAAATCACTTAATGCTGAAGGAATGAGATATTACTGAAATGATTTATCTTTAATATATGCCACCTAAAAATAGAAATTTCAAATCTATTTACCACACTATAAAAATATAATACTCCCTTTATTTTCAAATGATTATGACACATTATCATGTATTCATTTATTCATCTTCCTAAAGACATTTTATAATATTTGTTTTGGTGAAACTAATTTAAGTACTCACTGAATTACTTTAATCGAGGCTACAATTGATTTACATAAAGCTACATTTTGCTGTAGATTTCAAGGTTGCTTCTGTGGTTTGATTTTTAAGACTCAACAAAAATAAGTTTCTCTAGAGATATAGTAATAGTAACCTGTCTCCAAGATGGTATTGTAGTCAATATCATCTGGTTGTTAGTCCAGGCTTACCTTGTCTGTATATTTGGACAAAGCACTAATTGTCTCTAAGCCTTCTTCACGGGTTAAATGCTCAGATTAACAATTCGCGGTCTAGAAGAGCCTTGTAAAGATATAATAAGGATAAAATATATGAAGATGTTTATTTCTTACAAGATCAATTTAATACCAGTTTGTGTATACACACACACACACACGCACGCACGCACGCACGCACGCACGGACATGCACATGCACACATACATACACACAAACATATATACACAGTCTTAAAGTATTATTACTCACACCAGCACCCATTCACCAATTCAGTCAGTACTAACCCAGGTGAAAAATTATATTCTTAGTTGGAGATGATGTTTCCTGTTTGTAATCCTCTACCTTGGGTAGAACAACCATTGCAAGTTCCTGGGAAGCCTTAAGTACAGTGAAGACCTGCCTCAAAAAATATTATTGATACTGACAGAATTAAACAGTGATTTTGAAAGTACTTAGTTGGCTAAGCTCAAAATATAACTGAAAACCTGGGGTAATGAAGACTGTCACATCTGTTTTGGGATAGGAGTGAGGGACACAAGAAAGAAGGCGAAGTTTTCAAAGGCTTAGTTCAATAGGAGAATGTGCATAGCAATTCACAGAAAGGTTGCCTGAGGCATTGTGTGTGAAATAGGAGCAGAAACTTCCCTCTTTCATGTAGGGCTAGCCAGTTCAAATCTGTGATTGCTTTTCAAGGAAAAAGAATAAGAATGTGTACCTTGAATTACATTACAAAGTTGGTTATATTTTCTGAATATCATTGCCAATGTGGAGTATGCATGGAAAACAAAATGACACACTTTAAAAATAAAGAGATAAAATGGGCATCTTGAGTAAATCTTGGTATTGAACCACTTTGCTGAAGGTGTTTATCAGTTATAAAATTTCCCTGACAGAATTGGGGGGGGGGGTCATTACTATATACTAGCATACCATCTAAAAATAGCATATCTTCCTCTCCAACTTGTATCCCCTTGATCCTACTTAGTTGTGTTATTGTCCTGGATAAAATTTTAAGTACAATATTGAGTAGATATAGAGAGAATGTCCTTCTCTTGTTCCTTATTTTACTGGAATTACTTTGAGTTTCTCTCCATTTAATTTTATGTTGGTTGTCATATTGCTGTATATTGCCTCTATTATGTTTAAGTATGGCCCTTGTATCCATGATATCTTCAAGACATACAGCCTTCCAGTCTGGGCCAGTGCCCTGAGCACATCTTCAGAGCAAACTCCAAAGACAGTCCCAAAACACCTAGAAGCTCCACTCCCAGGTGCTCTAACACACCAAGGATCATAGTATCAGAGGTGAGAAGAATACAACATCTCTTCCAACACCGAAGTAACTGGGTCCAGCAGGATTCAGAGACTCAAGAACCCTGCCGGACCAGTGGCATGCATTCCTTCTGGTCTGGGCTGGTCCCCTAAGCAGACTTTGGGCACCAGCTCTGCAGCTAGCCCCACAATGCCCTGAGGAAGCTCCATCCCAGGCACTATAACACACCAGGAAACCAGGAACCCAGGACCCCAAGATCCCAGAATCCCAGAATCCTGGAAGCTTGGTCACATCAGGATCTCAGGGTCCCAGAAGTAGCTTCATGCCCAGGAGCTATGACACACCCGGGATCTCAGAATCATAGGCTTCCGGAATCACAGGACCACAGAGACAGCTGGATCATATAACATCATATCACATAACCAGGATCACAGAAAGGACAGACTCCAGTCAGATATAGTTAGGGCAGGTAGCAAGAGAGATAATCAGATGGCAAAAGGCAAGCATAAGAACATAAGCAACAGAATCCAAGGTTACTTGGCATCGCCATAACCCAATTCTCCCACCAAAGCAAGTCCCGGATATTACATCACACCAGAAAAGCAAGATTCAGATCTAAATTTACTTCTCATGATGATGATAAAAGACTTTAGGAAAGACATAAATAACTCACTTAAAGAAATATAGGAGAACACAGGTAAACAGGTAGAATCCCTTAAAGAGGAAGCACAAAAATCCCTTAAAGAATTATGGGAAAACACAATCAAACAGGTGAAGCAAATGAAGAAAATCATCCAAAATCTAAAAATGGAAATGGAAACAATAAAGAAATCACAAAGGAAAACAACCCTGGAATTAGAAAACCTAGGAAAGAGATCAGGAGTCATAGATGCAAGTATCACTAACAGAATACAAGACATAGAAGAGAGAATCTCAGGTGCAGAAGACACCATAGAAAATATTGTCACAACAGTCAAAGAAAATGCAAAAAGCAAAAAAAAAAAAATCCTAACCCAAAACATTCAGGACACAATGAGAAGACAAAAACTAAGGATAATAGATATAGAAGAGAGAGAAGATTCCCAACTTAAAGGGCAGTAAATATCTTCAATAAAATTATAGAAGAAAATTTACCTAACCTAAAGAAAGAGATGACCATGAACAAAAAGAAGCCTGCAGAACTCCAAATAGACTGGACCAGAAAAGAAATGCCTCTTGTCACATAATAATCAAAGAACCAAATGCCCTAAACAAAGAAAGAATATTAAAAGCAGTAAGGGGAAAAGGTCAAGTAAAATATAAAGACAGACCTAACAATTACACCAGACTTCTCACCAGAGACTCTAAAAGCCAGAAAATCCTGGGCAGGTGTCATACAGATCCCGAGAGAACAAAAGTGCCTTAAGAGATGATAACCTGGAAAATAAGACCGTCTCTCCAGTGAGCTGATTTTCATTAGTGTATTTCATTACAGTGTCAGAAGAAAGCTAGGAGAGTAGGCAGAGATTAAGAGTAATAATGAATTATCTCACTAAATTGAAAGAAAGCTCTCAGTATCAGTATGGTGAGTCTTGAGTTTTTTTGTTTGTTTGTTTGTTTTTGTTTTTGTTTTTTTTAATTTTATTCGATATGTTTTTTATTTACATTTCAAATGATTTCCCCTTTTCTGGTTCCCCACTCCCCGAAAGTCACAGAAGCCCCCTTCTCTCCCTATGTTCTCCCACCCATCCCTTCCCACTTCCCTGTTCTGGTTTTGTCTTATACTGCTACACTGGGTCTTTCCAGAACTAGGGGCCACTCCTCCGTTCTTCTTGTACCTCATTTGAAGTGTGGATTATGTTTTGCATATTCCAGTTTTCCAAGCTAATATCCACTTATTAGTGAGTGCATACCATGATTGATCTTTTGAGACTGGGTTAACTCACTTAGTATGATGTTCTTCAGCTCCATCCATTTGCCTAAGAATTTCATGAATTCATTGTTTCTAATGGCTGAATAGTACTCCATTGTGTAGATAT
Source organism: Apodemus sylvaticus (assembly GCF_947179515.1). Taxonomy (NCBI): domain Eukaryota; kingdom Metazoa; phylum Chordata; class Mammalia; order Rodentia; family Muridae; genus Apodemus; species Apodemus sylvaticus. The sequence continues at coordinate 158,300,044 of NC_067472.1, read as the reverse complement.
ACCACATTTTTGCATCCATTCTTCTGTTGAGGGATACCTGTGTTCTTTCCAGCTTCTGGCTATTATAAATAGGGCTGCTATGAACATAGTGGAACATGTATTCTTATTACATGTTGGGAAATCCTTTAGGTATATGCCCAGGAGTTGTATAGCAGAATCTTTCGGAAGTGCTTCTTGAGTTTTGCACCCATTTTTAAGCTAAGTTAGGGAGACCTGGGTACAGGGAGCTCCTGATACAAAGAAGGGTCAACTGTAACTGAGGCTGATGCTTCTACCAGTAGTAAGTTAAAGGTGATGTGCTTGCAAAAATATTAATCCTCATAGAAACAGGGGGATGGGTGGATGGGATAGGGAGTTTGCATTTTGCACCCCTTATTAAGCTAAGTTAGGGAGACCTGGGTACAGGGAGCTCCTGATACAAAGAAGGGTCAACTGTAACTGAGGCTGATGCTTCTACCAGTGGAAGTTAAAGGTGATGTGCTTGCAAAAATATTAATCCTCATAGAAACAGGGGGATGGGTGGATGGGATAGGGGGTTTGCAGAGGAGAAACTGGGAAGGGGAATAGAATTTCAAATGTAAATACATAAAATAGCCAATAAAACATTATTACAACATAAAAAAATATTCTTCTCAATGCACAGTTTTTACTCAGGCAAAGATAGAAGAAGACAGGGTAAGTTGATGTCACACTGACAAAGATTTCAAAATTAAACATTGTTTCTAAATAGTAATTTTGGAATATGGTTGACCTTAGGTAAATTAAGTCATAGAAAACAAAATAAAAGACACATGAGAACTATTCCTAGATGATCTCATGAAATTATCAGAGTTTACATCTGTGTCTTATCTCTCTTCAAAACAGAAGTCCTACTGAGCTCAGAGTCCATTCTAATTGAACATAGGTGCTTCTTAACTACATATTATCTCCAGAGTCACTACTTACATACAAGACTTGGAATTATGTGCATCTTAATGTCTTGTGCTTATTCTTCTCCTCATACTGATTCTCACCAAAATTACATATAAACTATGAAATTCTTTCTGTTTCCCAACATCTTCAAAATTCTTAAGCAATTCTTTTGTTAAATCTAAAGCTCATATAAATTTAATAACACAAAAGTTAGAAATATTATTATGTAAATAATCTAAATTATCACTATCAGAAATTTACTTAACATTTAGTGTAAGACCTATTTTTACTACTGGCCATGGTCACTGCAATTATATAATTTAAATAGTAAGAGAACTATGCAAAATAGATCTGTGATGTATAATTTAGAGATTAAGCTTGGCATAAAAGTATATCTTCTTTTACTTGCATGAATTTCTCAAATGCCTGTTGTTTCCAGGGACTTTATTTCCAAAGGGAATGCGATGATGTTTGTGGGTTACTTACAGGTAATATCAGAACATCAGTCAGTAGAATTTAGTTCAAACAGGCACTGTTATCTGGCATTTATACACGACTATGTTGTAAGATAATACATTTTATTTTAGACATGTATATGGATATTGATTTCTATTTCTCACTTACTTGATTCTTTTTATTAACCTAAAATATTCTGAGGAGATGGAATTGAAATTAGAGCACAAAGAAAAACAACAAGACATTTAGTAACTGACAAGATGTAGAGATGCATTAATACTGTAACTGCAAAATTTTTTCTGGTGTACCACACCAGACCTTGGGAAATGGCCTTGGAACCTTTACCATGGGAAAATGAAAGCATAAGTTCATGGAATTTAAAAATAAAAAGAAACTGCATTTAGAAATATTTATTCTTTTAAGAAATAATATCTGAAACAGCATATGTGTGATGAGAAAGTCCTAAAGTAAGTTCTTGATAACATCATCCCCCCACTGAATGCCTCTTTTTCAAAAAAGGTTTTGACTCTTTTCAAAAATTATGTTTAATAATTCCCTTGTTCCTTTCAAAATTGATAGTGTAGAAAAGGTAAAATCTAGCTCATTATGGGCAATTCATGAGCATTTTGAGAGAGGTGTGCTAATGCATTAGGTGGTGTAATTGTTGTCCCCATTTTCTTTACTGAGAATGCAGTGAATAACATAACAAGAAAGGATTCAGTATTATGGGCATTCAGAGGACCACATAAAGGACAGTTTGATATTCTCCAGCTGAAAATCTGGACAAGATTTATTTGCTTTATCCCTTAGAAGTCATACACTGTTAGTGAATTCATTTGCTATCTTTCCTTTATACAGAATCAACAGTAATGACAAGTGTTGTATCACTTATACAATAATTTAACAAAGTAATAAATTAGTTAGTTCCTAATAGCACTGCTATGATCATTGCCTTTTGATAGATGCAATGACAGTGGAGAAAGTCAAGGACCTAGTTATTGGGCTTGAACATCCCCTGGGCCTCCTGCACTTGTGGCTAGGCTAGGCTAGGAATAAAGAAAAGAAAGATCTAAACTTCTTCAGCTTTTGGCTTATTGGGTGAGAGTTGGGATAATCATGGCTGCTTATAGGTTGATAATAGGTAAGATTCGCCACAGAAGAGAAATGAGAAAAATATATTGCAAAAATGGAAAGAAGTCTGCAATGAATGTCATATTATTAAGGTCAAGACATGAATATGAACCCAGTGATGTTCAGCTGACGTATCTGAGTCTAAAAACAACTGTTCTATGAACAATTTCCTAACACTGTTAACAAGCATTGATTGTTAAAATAGCCTAGCATCTCACTTAATTTAATATATTTACTAGATTCAGTCACTGGAAAAGATGGGGACAGGTCCAAAGTTTATTGCTAGGAACATCAGATATACTAGCTTCACAGAGCAGACGATTTTCACATCACATGGTCATAACCAACACAGCTTGTTCAAATACAGGATCATGGAATCTACCCAGAGGGTCGAGCTTAATTAGTGAAGTCTGGGCTTGGTCTTAGCATTTGCATTTTTTCCAGTATTTTTTTATTCGATATATTTTTTATTTACATTTCAAATGATTTCCCCTTTTCTAGACCCCCACTCCCCGAAAGTCCCATAAGCCCCCTTCTCTCCCCCTATCCTCCCACCCAACCCTTCCCACTTCCCCGTTCTGGTTTTGCCCTATACTGCTTCACTGAATCTTTCCAGAACAAGGGGCCACTCCTCTGTTCTTCTTGTACCTCATTTGATGTGTGGATTATGTTTTGGGTATTCCAGTTTTCTAGGTTAATATCCACTTATTAGTGAGTGCATACCATGATTCGTCTTTTGAGTCTGGGTTACCTCACTTAGTATGATGTTTTCCAGCTCCATCCATTTGCCTAAGAATTTTATGAATTCATTGTTTCTAATGGCTGAATAGTACTCCATTGTGCAGATATACCACATTTTTTGCATCCACTTTTCTGTTGAGGGATACCTGGGTTCTTTCCAGCTTCTGGCAATTATAAATAGGGCTGCTATGAACATAGTGGAGCATGTATCCTTATTGCATGCTGGGGAATCTTCTGGGTATATGCCCAGGAGTGGTATAGCAGGATTTTCTGAAAGTGAGGTGCCCAGTTTTCTGAGGAACCGCCAGACTGATTTCCAGAGTGATTGTACCAATTTGCAACCCCACCAGCAGTGGAGAAGTGTTCCTCTTTCTCCACTTCCTCACCAACACCTGCTGTCTCCTGAATTTTTAATCTTAGCCATTCTGAATGGTGTAAGGTGAAATCTCAGGGTTGTTTTGATTTGCATTTCCCTAATGACTAATGAAGTTGAGCATTTTTTAAGATGTTTCTCCACCATCTGAAGTTCTTCAGGTGAGAATTCTTTGTTTAACTCTGTACCCCATTTTTAATAGGGTTGTTTGGTTTTCTGGAGTCTAACTTCTTGAGTTCTTTATATATATTGGATATTAGCCCTCTATCTGATGTAGGATTGGTGAAGATCTTTTCCCAATTTGTTGGTTGCCAATTTGTCCTTTTGATGGTGTCCTTTGCCTTACAGAAACTTTGTAATTTTATGAGGTCCCATTTGTCAATTCTTGATCTTAGAGCATACGCTATTGGTGTTCTGTTCAGAAACTTTCTCCCTGTACCGATATTCTCAAGGGTCTTCCCCAGTTTCTTTTCTATTAGCTTCAGAGTGTCTGGCTTTATGTGGAGGTCCTTGATCCATTTGGATTTGAGCTTAGTACAAGGAGACAAGGATGGATCAATTCGCATTCTTCTGCATGCTGACCTCCAGTTGAACCAGCACCATTCGTTGAAAAGGCTATCTTTTTTCCATTGGATGTTTTCAGCCCCTTTTTCGAGGATCAAGTGGCCATAGGTGTGTGGGTTCATTTCTGGATCTTCAATCCTGTTCCATTGATCTGCCTGCCTGTCACTCTACCAATACCATGCAGTTTTTTAACACTATTGCTCTGTAGTATTGCTTGAGGTCAGGGATACTGATTCCCCCAGAATTTCATTAGAAAAGCATTTGCATTTCTAATGAGTCTTGTATCACTATAACAAAATACCTGAGCCAATTAACTTGAAAAAGTAAAGGTTAACTTGGGCTCATAGTTTTGTGGTTCATGTCCATGATCTGTTTTTCTATAGGATAAGGAGCATGGAGAGACAGAGAGAGACTAATGCAGAAGCTTTCCATGACTTGACATTGGCTATTTTTCTGAGTGGGAGAGCAAAGTTGAAAATGAAAGCTTATGAGATCTACGATTTTAGTCTATCATGGCATGCCAGTTCCTAGTATTGGGAATATGGAGCACAAATGTTCTTAAAGTGGTGGGCAGGTGAGAAGAACGGTACTAGAAATGGGGCTCAGAACTCTGGTGCTAAGGACTTTCTCCAGTAGTCAGGTCCCAATTACTATAGGTGCTACAGCCTTCCACAAAACATCCCCAACTGAATAGCTACTACATGGCTTGAGCCTCACAATGACCTGAAATGAATCATCCTTCAGGCACACATCCTAAACAACTAATTCAGGAAACAAACCTTTAGCTCATGGGCCTCTGGGGGAATATTTAAGATAGAAAGTAGGATAGTCATGATAAACAGATCAGATCACATGACAAGATGCTATTGTCTGTGAAAATAATGATACCATTAAAACATTTCTTTCTCAAGATAATGAAGTGATGCCTAGAACATTTTTAATGTTTTATTCAGTAAAACATTAATATTTCCACTCTGAAACACTTATTTATATAAATGCACATAGTTTAAAATGAAGTTGTAGTAAGAGCTCATTACTGGAAAGAGAACCCATGAGGCTGCTTTATAGCTTTGATTAGTACCTCATCCACATAACTCAACTCATCTGATTCACCTCAACTGCTAATGGTTGTGTACCGAAACAATACATAGGAAATTCACAGTGTGTTCGGGAACCAAGGTCATAAAGTTTAAGTATAGTAGAGAAATAAGATTAATCATAAAATCTATGAATCATGTGGAAATATACCCTAAAACTATTTCTACAGCATGTGGAGAAAAATACAGAACAAAGGTGTTCTTTCACAAGAAATTTTCAAAACTCCTCAGCATGTTTCCTTACATAAAGTGTGGGTAAGAATTGCAGGGTGTCATTTGCATAATCTGATGTTTACATTATGGCTGATGATAGGAAAACAAATGGTTTTTCTAAACAAATTGGAAAAAAAGGAACTTCAATCTAGCACAAGACTAGGGGAAAAGGGAGCAGAAAAAATTGAAGCAATGAAAGAGGAATAACTTGGACAACATGGAAAAATCCTTAATTTATTTAGGTTAGAAAGACTCTAAAACAAAGATTGCCTGGAGCCTGGAGCTGTTTGTTTCCAGTCTTGGGTTTTAGACTTAATTATTAGATTCTGTTGCTTGAGACAACTGTTGGTGGTGATCTGTTAATGTAGCCCTAGAAAACTAATAAACTATTCTGATTCAACAAAAGAGAAAGAAACATATTGAGTTGGATTTGGAAGGACAGACATTAGGACAAAGATGTGCCTTTGAATACACAAATGTGCTCCTTTTGGATTATAATGACTATTAAATAATTAATAAAATGAAAGTATCTCATGCTGGTACATGGAATTGTCTAAGGTAATATCTTTCTTGTTTGCCAATGAAGGATGATTTATTTCAGGTCATTGTGACTTGTTAGAATAATAGAAATAGGGCTGGCTATATGGATCAGAAGTTAAAGGCTAGGCTCACAACCAAAACTTGAATAATAGGAATATAAGTTTGTCAGTTAGAACTCACCATTGTAATGAGGACTTACCCATGAAAGAATAACCAGAAATCTGTCATTGTTTATAAGAAGTAAACAAAATAAACATGAAACAAGCCAATCAACAATGCAGCAAAGACTGAATGACATATAATAGAATGTCTTTTTCAGAAATTAATACTATAGTGTTTGGTTAACAATAATATTTTTGCTGGTACAAACCACTTTATTTTAAGAATCATAACATATATTCAAAAACTATATTTTATATAGTAAAACCATATTTCTTGTGGAACTTATACCTGAAATTGTTAATAGAGAGGCCCCTGTAAGAAAGCTTACACTATATGATGGAGAAGACTTTTCTAGGAACATTCTCATAGTCTTTTCTCAAAGTGTTATATAGCCAAGGCTGACCTCAGTCTCACTCTGCAGACAAGGGTAACCGTGAGCATCTGATCTCCCTACCTCTGCCTCCTGAGTGTGAAGATTGACGTATGCACTGTTTTGTGTAGTGTGAACAATCTAACCTAGGACCTTGTGCATACTGGAAAAGCATTCTACAAACTGAACTGTATCCTCAAACCACAATTTTATTGTTTTGAAGCAAATAAGGAACCTCACTAGAGGGCAAAGTTATCGAATGCTGTTTTACCTGACAAAAGAGACAGTTTCAAACCATCAAAATTAAAGGCCTGGGTTACTTGCCTCCCAGCCATTGTGTGCATAATGACAGCTTGTGAAACTTGAACAGGCCTATTTGAGTGAAAAAGGCACCATTTTTATGTGCTAGAAAATGTGGCTGACTACAAATTTATCCGGAAAATTCTCTCTTCCCATACCAATGGCATGAGGCATGAAGGGTTTTGCACTTCTGTAAGAAGCAAATGTTCTTTCATTTTTCTATGACTTAGACAGAATGAGAAAATGCAGATTCCTCCTGTTCATCTGGCAATCTGTTGTTTTACTATAAAATCCTTGCTTTCTATTAATAAAATGGCATGAATGTAAACCTTCCTATATCCTCAAATACTGTTGTCTAAGCAACAGAGATGTTCCTCATTTGTATCTGCTTTTCAGGTTAGTCTTGTGAGTCAGTAACAGGAATATTCTGAGGAATATGGTAGGCGACTTATCTGATGTGAGAAGTTTGCAGTACACATCCAGAAACCCAGAAGGCATAGGTCCCACAATACTGTGTCTGGTTATATGGAAATCACCATTAATGAAAGACTACACCAAAATATTACATAAACACAATAGTATTGCTCTTTAGCTCGTAACTAAATTTCATAGTTTCATTGAAAATTCTGAAATTTTAGTTTTAGTTTTGGAGTTCATTTAATTTGTAATTTATACACTATTGTTTCAAATAAAATTTTAAATTAAATATTTATGCATTGTTTATCTTTTCCTAAATTAGCAATTTTAAACAGATTAAAGATATTTAAGGTAAGGTACAACTTCAAAGACCTTGAATTACCATCTGAAATTTCACAAAGATAATGAGAGAGAAGCTGTGGTCTAGGGCAGTGGAAAGTTTTGGAGTCATTCTTAGGGAGTCTCCCCAATGATGGACTTCTAGGTATAATTTAAAAATAACAGCTCACAGATAGGCCTAAGATCATAAACAGGACACAATTACTCCCAGGCACTGTGAGCAATGAAAAGAGATATAAGCATTTAGCTTCCCACCATTCTGTCTTCTCACCAGCCTTCCTTCAGACAACTCAATAGACTCAGTGCAAGAGTATAGGGGAATTCCAGAACAGGGAAGTGGGAAGGGGTGGATGGAAGAACAGGGGGACGGAAGAGGGCTTATGGGACTTGCGGGGAGTGGGGACCCAGAAAAGGGATAATAATTTGAAATGTAAATAAAAAATATATCAAGAAAAAAAAGAAAAAAAGACTAGAAGACCTAGATAGTGAAAGCTTTGAGCTATCTCTCTCTCTCTCTCTCTCTCTCTCTCTCTCTCTCTCTCTCTCTCTCTCTCTCTCTCTCACCCTCTCCCTCTTCCTCTCCCTCTCCCTCTCTCTCTTTCACACACACACACACACTCTCATGCATGCACTTGATCTACAATGAATAGTCACCAAGTTTAATCTCTATAATCCTATTAATCTTGTCCTGTGGTTTTGAGATCATAATTCAGTTCTAATGATTCTATTCTCCACTATTACATTCATTTGTAACACATATTACAATACCTATCATACTATGGTATTCAAATGTGCTGTAAATGAATTTTGAGCAAGCCAGTTGCATAATAAAATAATTATCGCTATTATACCTAGACATTTCTCATAAGAATCTTGGACAGATGATTAGAAAGGAGGAACCTTTTTAGTTTTACAGGAAAATGTAAAATGATATAATTGACTAGAATGGGGAAAAGTAGAATGTCCCCATATAAGAGTAATGTGAGCACAGAAAGCACTCAAGACAACAATGCTGTGCTGCCACCCCTCTCATTTGTAAGAATTATGAAGGGTCTTTTGAGGAACTTGCCTGACTCCATTCTGAAGGCGGAAGGCATCATGATGTATTGTAAAAAATAATTTTCCATTTACTGTAAGAGCGGAGTTGCTCCTTTTGAATGTCTTTTCAGGAACTCATGACATTGACTTGTTTTTGAGAACATCCCAGCCCCTCCCTTGCCTTCCCTTACCCTCCTTAATCACCCTTTCTAATTACATGGTGATAACATCATACTCTTTCAGAATACTTTTCTGAGTTTCTTTATTGTCCCATTATCAACCACTCTTTGCAACTTCTTGTGAGTTTACTCCTTAAAAGGGGCACAAGAAATGGATTTTGGGTTGCTCTCTATAGACTTAGGCAGTCACTTGCCAACTCTTGGGTGGATCACCATAAACTCCAGCTCTCTTCAAATTGGGCTCAAAATTGTGGTAGAGGTCTTATTTTACCTACTGGGATTCATTTTCTTGGGGCTGCATTGAGATTAGACCACCTACCCAAATTCATTTTTTTTTATTTTCTATATTCTTTGTTTACATTCCATATGATTTTCCCTTGCCCAGTTCCCCCCTCCCAATAAATCCCATAAGCCCTCATCCTTCTGCCCATTCCCCAAGCAATCCCTCCTACTTCTCTGCCTGATACTCCCCTACAATGCTGCATCAAGCCTTTCCAGGACCAGGGCCCTCTCCTTCCTTCTTCTTGGGAATGATTAGATTTGTGAGTTGTGTCTTGGGTATTCAGAGGTAGATCATCACTCTTGAACTCTTGGGCCAGGGCTGAGGGGATGTCACAAGAGGTATGCACCTTGAGAAGTTCCAAGCTCAAAGGCAAGCTTTCACTTCAGTTTCAAGGACTCAGACTATCAGAGTGCACTGCAGTCCTGAGAAAAGCAGTAAGAGCATCCCCATAGGCCTCCTGGGTAAGTCATAGTCTGGTCATTTGGGATCTTCATCTGGGGAGTTGGAGGGGGTAGTGCCATAGAACCTAAATTTTCTCCCATCCAGGACAAAAAGCAAGACATCACACTGACCACCTGAGGTCCTTGGTCTAGTTCTATGTCCCATTTGTCTTGCCCTCTTGTCTTGGCTTCATAGTTACTGCCTTATTTCAGTCTTTTGTACTTTCTGTATTAATTAGTTTATCTTGGACTTGGGGAAAGTTAACTGACACATGTTATGGGTAATAATGACTAGCAAACATATCAGCCCTCTAGCCTGTATTCTAAAGAATTTTGACAAATTTTACCCCCATATAGTCAAGGAGGATTATGATTATCCTATCCATAAGAGTTGCCTACAAACACTCTATAAAGCAAAATGGCCTATATTTGGGGTTGACTGCCTCTCCCAGGACATTTCTGATTCTCGAACAGCCTGAGCAGTGGGAAATATCATCCTTGGTATTCCTGGCCACCCAGTTCAGATTGGATATATTTTTCCTTAGGATGAAACAACTTCTATCTTGCCCCTCTGTATGGTCTCCAATGGGCAAGGAGGACAAGCCCTGATTAGTGGCAGATGGACCCTTGAAGAGCTCGTAGCAAAGATCCAAAAGCCATATGAAAAAACAGCTCTGCAGGACTCACAGGATGAAGAATAATTCTTACCTCCATAGAACCACCTTTACCAATAGATCCATTCATAACCTCAACCTCCACTGTACTGGCTGGTTTTGTGTGTCAACTTGACTCATGCTGGAGTTATCACAGAGAAGGGAGCTTCAGTTGGGGAAGTGCCTCCATGAGATCCAGCTGTGGGGAATTTTCTCAATTAGTGTTCAAGGGGTAAGGTCCCCTTGTGGGTGGTACCACCTCTGGGCTGGTATTCTTGTGTTCTATAAGAGAGCAGGCTAAGCAAGCCAGTAAGAAGCATCCCTCCACAGCCTCTGCATCAGCTCCTGCTTCCTAACTTGCTTGAGTTCCAGTCCTGACTTAATAAACCCTTTCCTCCCCAACTTGCTTCTTGGTCATGATGTTTGTGCAGGAATAGAAACCCTGACTAAGACAAATTGGTACCAGCATAGTAGGGTATTTCTGTGACAACCTGACCATGTTTTGAGGGAGGACTGTCGAAGGACTTTGGAACGACTTTGGAACTTTGGCCTAGATGATCCATTTGGAGATAAGAGCTCTGTGGGATGTTCTGTAGGAGCTTGGAAGATAATGTTGAGAACATTGCAGAAAATGGAGGCCTGGCTTGTGAAATTGCAGAGGGAAAATTTAAGACCCTTATCAGGGCAGTTGCTGTTTTGATTGTGAAGATTCCGTGGTTTTGGTTAGCTGGGGTTGAAGAATCAGCTGTGATTAACAAGATACAAGAAACATTAAAGCAAACCTTTGTGTTACTGGGACTATTGATGCTGGTTAGCTGGAGCTAAGAAATGAGTGGTGATTAAGAAGAGACCAGCATCACTGAGGTGAAATCTTCTGGGAAGTGTTTTTGGAGAGCATAGAGGCTGTGTTCCAGAGATAGCCACAGTTGTACTTTGTGCTGTGGCTGGACTTGGTACTGTGTGAGAGTCACCCAGATGGTACTGGTTTTGAAGGTATGAAGGGGTCATGAAGAGCAGCTGAGGCTCAGCACTGTGAGAGGCTGCGGAAGGCCATTGGTGAAGGTGCAGCCTTAGTTGCAATTGATGGCCCAGGACTTGAAGGGGTCATGCAAAGGAGCCGAGGCCTGGCACCATGAAGAGAGCCTCTATTTGTAAAGCCTAGCTAAAATGGAAGATAGCAGTGCTTTGGAGATGCCAGTACCATGAGATGACCACCAAGAACAGCAGCAGCAGTGGAGTACAGGCAGCTGGAGCCTAGAAGACAAGCTGTGTGCTACAAAGGGCAGAGCTGGAGAAGTGACCCAAGCCCTTGGAGGAGCCCAGAACATCGTGAATTGTATCCTAGACATTGAACCATTGGAGTTTGAGTTTTGCTTTTGGTTGTGACTGTGCCCTGATATGTTTCCCCCTTGAAGGAAGAAAGTATTTCAGTGGAGCCCACAGTTAAGAGACTTTGAATTTTTAAAAAACTTTGAATTTTAAAGATATTGGACATTTTAAAGGGATTTGACTTTTAATATGTAAAGACTGTGGGACTTTCAAAGTTATTTAGATCTTGGGGCTGAATAAGAAAGTAAGGTTTGAGGCTTAATAGTGACGTGTTTGTGTGTCAAGTTGACAAGGGGTCAGTTGTACTGGCTGGTTTTGTGTGTCAACTTGACACAGGCTGGAGCTATCACAGAGAAAGAAGCTTCAGATGGGAAAGTGCCTCCATGAGATCCAGCTGTGGGTAATTTTCTCAATTGGTGATCAAAGGGGGAGGACCCCTTGTGGGTGGTACCACCTCTGGGCTGGTATTCTTGGGTTCTATAAGAGAGCAGACTGAGTAAACCACGGGAAGCAAGCCAGTAAGGAACATCCCTCCATGGCCTCTTCATCAGCTCCTGCTTCCTAACCTGCTTGAGTTCCAGTCTTAACTTAATAAACCCTTTCCTCCCCAACTTGCTCCTTGGTCATGATGTTTGTGCAGGAATAGAAACCCTGACTCCAAGCAAGTTCCCACCACCATGTCCTCACTATGCCCCTTTGTTTGCATGTAGCCCTACACCATCATTTATCTGTTCCCTACCTCGACCTATCTCCTCCCTTCTAGCTCTTATCTACTATCTTTTCCCCTCCCTACGCCTACCCTGGCATCCCATATGGCCTTGCTGTCTCCTCTTCTAGTTCTGGGGGTAGGAGCCACTTTGGTCCTTGCTCCTCTATGCGATTTCCTGACAATCACTAACTATATGACCCTTTCTCCACTAAAGATCTCTACACCTGGAGAACCAGAACCCCCATTTCAGCCCAAACCCAGATTCCTTAATTTCTGTAATTGATTATGCCTTTTTGTAATCATTTCCTCATGTGGGAAAACTGTTAGATGATTCTCTGTAGTATCTTCACTGCAGAGTAAAGGGAATAGATTCTCATGAAAGCAACTGAAGCATTCCCCAGACCAGCTTCAAGGCTTGATGAACAGAGGGCAGAGTCAATTGACCATGCTCTGCAAAGATGGAGATCTCAATTAGACAACGACAAAGAGAAAGATAGGCAATCACTCAGTAAGTGCCTCTAGGTGGAGGTAGGGAAGAGCTAAATGGTTGGGTAGGGGTAGATTCAGACAAAGGGGCAGAGTGAGGTCATGGTGATGATGGAGGTTGAGGTTATGAATGGATCAGTTAGTTTAAAAAGGATGAAATGGGCAGCCTGAAAGCTTACTAACCTATCTAAGGTAACAAATTTAAATCAGGGACCAGATTAATCACCTTTAACTTTCCTGGAGTGCCTCTTGGACATCTTTGGTTACATACCTTTATTGACACAGATGACCTGGAAAATCTCAAGGCAATTAACTTAGCACCCCCAATACACATAGAAAGGTACAAAATAAAAGAACAGTTCAGAATTATTAGAAATAGTCAAGATGGTGTATGACAACAGAGACAGCCCAGAAGATCTTTTGAAAAAGAAGACCGGATATGCCACTGTGTCTGAATTACAAGCCCCAGGAACTTTTAACTCTGACCATGTACTCCATGATGAAAAGAGAATAACCTTACAGAAGGATCAATATCCTTATTGCAATGAAATGGGTCATTAAAAGATTAATGCCCATGACAGAAACAGGTACCTACCCCAGTCCAAGCCATCCCTGGTTATAGAAGATTAGCAAGGTTGAGACTCCTTTGAGCTAAGTCCCTAGGAGCCTTTCCTAAATTTCACCACAAGGGGGCAACCTGTAAATTTTCTGGTAGACACAGGTGCTACTCATTTGGTATTATGTGGATCCCAAGAACACCTTAACAACAAGCAATAGAAGCACAGGTGACAACAGGAGATATCAAAGAATATAAATGTACCAGTACCCAGACTATTAACCTACAACAAGGAACTCTGCCACATTCTTATATTATTATTTCTAAATATCTCCACCCTTTAATGGAATGGGACTTCTTAAACAAGCTCCAGGCAACAAGATCATTCTCAGGAGACACTATTAGGTTGTAATTGGTAGACCCTTAAAAGGCTTTAACTATAACTTGCCCAATGTGTAAGTAATATTTACTACTCCAAAATCTAATTCAATCCCTAAAAAGGGAATGGAAAAATCAAAAGGTTGATCCAGAAAATGTCTACAGTTTGGGCAAAGGACAATTCTCCTGGCTTAGCAAAACATATGGCACCTGTGATAGTACAACTGACATCTAGAGTAATGTCTATTCGAGTCAAGTAATACCTAACAGTTTGGAAGTCAGGGAAGGAATTAATATTCATATCAGGTGTCACCTTGAAGCAGACTGCCATGAAAGCCTTGAAATTCTCACTTGTTACCTGTCGAAAAGTCTGGAACTTGAGACTATAAGCCAGTAGAAGACTTGAGGGGAAGGGAACAAAGGGGTAGAATATATTTACCCAACTGTTCCAAATCACTACAGTTTGCTCAGAACATAAAGTCATAAAGTTTACACTGCATTGAAAATAAAAGATGCACCCTGCTCTAGTGACTATCAAAATTAAGTCAGCCTGTCTTTGCCTTTGAATGAGTCAAACCCAGACTAGGAATATTAGGACTTATAACCTGGACCAGACTGCCTGAATGGTTAAAAAACTTTTCCACCTTCTTTGATGAAGACTTCAATCATGATTTAAGCCTCTTTTGTAGCAAGTTCCCTGATGTAGCCTTGTTTCAATACATACATCCTTTATTGTTGGCTGTTAAAGATGTGGGGGGACTGCTTGAATGTCACCATAAGCCTTTTGGAAACTGTAGCCCAGTTAGCCTATAGAGTTCCTAAAATGAAAGTCTACCTACTTGGGATGTTAACTAAGAAAAGGGAAGTCTGTTGTCCCCGGGCTACATAGAGTGATCACAATGCAAATCTCAGTTCCAACTACCAAGAAACAAGTTAGGGAATTTTTGTAGCCACTGAATATTGCTGTCTTTGGATACCTGTGTTTCCTCAAACTGCTATACCCTTGTACTTTGCTATGGCCTAGAGCAATACCCATTTGGAATGAACTCAAGAACATGCATAGGCCTTTAAGAACTTAAAAGAGGCACTTGCATAGAACCCCACTTCAACTCTCCCAGATATCTCTAAGCCCTTTCATGTCCATGAAAGAACAGGCATTGCTAAGGAGTTTTGGCCCATACTCTAAATCCCTGGATTTAGAGATTAATAACTTACATCTCAAAGAGAATGGATCCTACAACCTCTAGATGCATCACTTGATTAAGAGACTAAAGAGACTACGAGACAGCTATCACAGTTCTTGTTAAAGAATCTGACAAGCTCACATCTGCATAGACTCTAACTGTAACAGTTCCATGTGCTGTTGAAACCTTGCTGAGGGATGCCATTGTTGGGTGGCTGTCGAATAACCATCAGACTCAGTACCAAGCCTTTCTTTGTTAAAATGTTGGCCATCAATCACATCATGCTGCTGCGGTATGACAACTAGGAGAAGCCTATTCATGGCTGTCTAGAGATGCTGAACAGTATCCAAGTCACATGAACTGACATGATAGGTGCTCTTCTCACCACCAGTGATGTGTATCTCTACATGGAGAGCAGCAGCTTCATTCAAGAAAGAACCATACAAGCTGGAGCAGCACTGGTCACAGGCCAGAAGGAGATCACTTAGGCATAAGCCTTGCTCATGGGCACATCTATCCAGAGAATAGGATTAATTGCTGTAACACAGGCTTTAAGATGGGTGAAAGCAAAAAAGGTGAACATATACGCAGACAACCAATATGTTTTTTGCTAAGGCTCATGGACAGATATATAAACAAAAAGGCTTATTGACTTAAGAGAGAAAAGACTGTTAATAAAACACTTATCAGTTGCTAGAGGCTATCTGACTACTAAGTGAACTGGCCATAATCTATTGTCCAGGATAAAAAAAAGACAAAATCCCCCAAATTCAAGGTAACAACCATGCACATCAACTGCCTAAAGAGGCTGCTCTCTAACAACCCAAACCTCAGACCATCCTGGAACAACTATCTGTCCCTGAGCACTGACTCTGCCTCAATGAAGATATTTCTGGGTAAAGTTCAGAAAATATCAAGTCATATTCTTACTTAAAGGATCTAGCCTGACAGTAGAATCTCCATGCCAAAGATACATGCCAAAGATGAAAAATGGCTAACTGCCTTTTTCTGTTCCATGCAGTTCTTATGTTAGAAGATCTCAGAACACATCTTCTCTCATGTCTGGTTCCCTGGACACTGAAAAAGACTTCAAAGCATTTCATATTTCTGCCTCACCTGTGTCTAAGTAAATGAGAAGTAGTACACTTATCTCCTAGGTCAACCGGGTTACTTACCCAGTGAATTTTGAGAACTGGGCTTCACTGAAGTCAAGCCAGGACTGTGTGGTTACAATTATCTGCTGGTCTTTGTCCAGTCCATGGTATCATCATAGTATGATTAGATGCATTTTCATACAAAGCCGAAATGGCCCAAATGGTATCTAAGAAATTGATAATGGAATTTTCCCCAGATTTGGCCTCCATATATCTCTAGGTTCTGACAATGGTCTGGCCTTTATGGCCAAGTTGTCTCAACTGTTCTCTAAGGATCTTAACATAAATTGGAAACTTCATTGTATATATTAACCTCATAGCTCAGGAAAGGTAGAGAGAATGAATAGAACTTTAAAGGGGATTCTAACTAAATATGCTCTTTAGCCAGGTGGTCATTGGGCTGACATCTCACCTTACAACCTTCTCAGGGGCCAATGTACTCATTACCAAGAAAAATCTACCCTATACAAAATAGTCTATGGGTGACCGCCCCCCCCCATAAGCCCTTGAGTACATGTTGAACTATTATCAGATTGCCCCACTCCAAACCCTGAATCCTTAAAAGGACTGCAATTAACCTTGGAGTAGATTTTCCCCCAGGTCCAGGCTGCTCAACCCACTAGGTACTGCCCAGCTAGATCACGCATTCCAGCCAGGGACTCTGTGTTAGTCCACAGCTTAAAAACTGACTAACTTGAACCTTGAGGAAAAGAATTTTGTGTTGTGATTTTTTTGTACACTTACTGCTATTAAGCTTACTAGTATAGCTGGGCTGTGGTGATGCATACCTTTAATCCCAGCACTTGGGAGGCAGAGGCAGGCAGATTTCTGAGTTTGAGGCCAGCCGGGTCTACAGAGTGAGTTCCAGGACATCCAGGGCTGCACAGAGAAACTCTGTCTTGAAAAACAACAACAACAACAACAACAAACAGAAACAGAAACAAAAAACAAGCTTACTAGTATTCCTGCTTAAGTTCAGCACTTACACCTCCAGAAGGTACCCAAGGAACACAGAGAAGAGGACCCCAAAACCCAGCTGTGGAAACTTACTGAAAAGGACTGCTAAAAATAAAACTTTCTAAGGCTTTGCAATCTAACATAGCTTTAAACACTGTGTTCTTGCTATTGAAATTTGCTCCATGATTGCCTTGTGGCTAACCATTTTGTTATTTTGCTTTTAACCTGTGAGAACATAACCTAAATACATCTTGACAGGGAAAATAAAAGACATTCCTAAAATTAGACATATCCTGATATTGTCTTGCCATGGAAATGATTAGGTTTATTCACCCATGATTTGGCCCATAATTTGGACAAAAGAAGGAAAACAAATAGTCTTTAGCCAGATGGATGGAGGATATTTGGGATGGACTAATCTAACATACCAATCCCAGTGTAGTATAGACTTCAGTACAGTCAAATACTCTTTAAAAGGCTTGGGTAATGTAAATTATACGTGTGCTAAAATAAGAAGGGAAAGGAAAGACTCATCAATCACTTCAATTGAACTTAACGCATCTAGGGGAACCCGGCCTATAAGTAACGATATAAGCATAACCTCTGACTACTCCAACTAGCATTAAAAAGCCAATAAGAAAACTTCTTCTGTGTCAGAGAAGATCCCTCTATTCCCAAGAATCTTAAAAAAGATTTTGTACAGAATAGAGGTTTCATATAAAAATTGTACAATGATAGTGGGGAACAAAATGGAACTCACTAAAGTTTTAAAAGCTATGGCTGATGTTTCCATTGATAATGTCTTTTTGTCCACTGTCTATTTCTGTTTCTATTGCACCAATGCCCCTCTTATTGTGCCCTCCCCTTGGGTAAACAATTGCTCTTAGGATGGACTTTATTCTTCAAAAAAATAATAGGTATTCTGTGTTGCCTGCTGGATACAAGGATTTGTGTGGGATAGGACCTTCACATGTACATTATTCAGCAAATCTTTACAATCAGTTAAAAGAATTGCAAAAGCTCTTCATGAGAGTTGTGACAATTCCTTACATCTATTAGGTCCTACTATACTTGCTACTATTACCATCTCAAGACTTGTTGGACTACAAAAGCTATTTCTAAAATACTCTAATTTCAAAAACCAACTAATATTACAGTCAAAATACTAGCCAAAATTAATCAAGAAATAGGAAAACTGAGAACAACTATTCCATAAAATAATGCTTCTATACATATGGAATGTGCTGTTTTATTTTATCTTATTTTATTTTATTCAATATATTTTTTATTTACATTTCAAATGATTTCCCCTTTTCTGTCCCCCCACTCCCCAAAAGTCCGATAAGCCCTCTTCCCTCCCCCTGTTCTCCCATCTACCCCTTCCCACTTCCCTGTTCTGGTTTTGCTTTATACTGCTACACTGAGTCTTTCCAGAACCCGGCCACACCTCCGTTCTTCTTGTACATCATTTGATGTGTGGATTATGATTTGGGTATTCCAGTTTTCTAGGCTAATATCCACTTATTAGTGAATGTATACCATGATTAATCTTTTGAGACTGGGTTACCTCACTTAGTATGATGTTCTCCAGCTCCATCCATTTGCCTAAGAATTTCATGAATTCATTGTTTCTAATGGCTGAATAGTACTTCATTGTGTATATATACCACATTTTTTTTTTGCATCCATTCTTCTGTTGAGGGATACCTGGGTTCTTTCCAGCTTCTGGCTATTATAAATAGGGCTGCTATGAACATAGTGGAGCACATATCCTTATTACCTGCTTGGGACTCCTCTGAATATATGTCCAGGAGTGGTTTAGCAGCATCCTCCGGAAGTGACATGCCACTTGTATATATTGGATGTTAGCCCTCTATCTGATGTAGGGTTGGTGAAGATTTTTTCCCAATTTGTTGGTTGCTGATTTGTCCTTTTGATGGTTTCCCTTGCCTTAAAGTAACTTTGTAATTTTATGAGGTCCCATTTGTCAATTATTGATCTTAGAGCATACGCTATTGGTGTTCTTTCTGTTCAGGAACTTTGCCCCTGTACTGATGTGCTGTTTTAATATGTTTGGTTTTTTTTTTTTACACAATTTATAACCAATTTGATGATCTATGTAAAGGAATAAAAAAATCTCCAGAACAAATTTTGACTTGCTAATATGGCTAAGATGTTTCTTTCTTTTCATTGGCCCTTTAACATTATTCTTCCTGGTCATAACTGTGCATTGTGCTTTCCAATGTGTTACTAACATGATCCCTTGCAAGATAAATGATTTTAGATATCAGCCTAACAAACATTGGACAGAGACACATAAGTCAGGGGTAGGGGGAGGATTGGAAACCTGTCTGACTCCTTTTTGAAGATGAGAGCATTTTGCTGTATTATTCAAAATGAGTTTCTATTTCCTATAAGTGGTGAGTTGCTGTTTATAAGTCTATCCTGGAGCCTGACCTGCCCCAACCCAATTAATTTGTTTTATCCTTGAACAGCCCTATTCACCCTCTCCAATCTAATTACATGATATCCACCATGTGATCCCCACACAAGAGTATTCTGTATTTCAATATTTTCCCTGTAATTTCCCTCCTGTAAACCTGCACTGCAACTACTTGTGATTTTACTCCTTAAAGGGGGCCCAAACAATGAATTCAGGGATGTTCTCTTTAACCTGATTTAAGAGGAGAACATCCTGGCCAGCTCTTAGGCACAACAATAAAATCAAGATTGGTTCAAATTTGGCTCAAAATTGTGGTAATGGTCTTATGGGGTTAACACTTTCTAATGCAGAGGAAAAGCAGACCTTATTCTGATCATCACAGAATATTAGCAGTCAAAGTAGCAATTCACATTCTAATATCAACAACATCATAAAATTTCCTTCATATATTTCTCAGCTGCCTGAGAATATTTTATAGGAGAGATGAGGCTAAGCAAATGAGTGTTTTGAGTCCTTTAGGGCATGACTTTATGTGGTGTGAGTGTTTTCTATTGCCACTATTACGTATTTCTTGAGATTTCACCTGTTTATCTCTTAAACCTTAGGATGACCAATGCCTTCAAAAAACAAATTATTTTGCTGAACAACCTTCCTATAAAATGCGTGAATTTAAAGAGGGCTCTTACCATGTATAAGCATACAGATGTGCAATTTTATATTTAGTTAAGTTATTTTACAAGAATTTAAAAAGTATTTTTTATGTTTGGAGGTAATGTAGGCAAGTTGCTTGTGTGCATAAGTCAATAAATACAGTGTGCATTAGGCAGTACTCTGCCAATTAAAGGGAACTCATTATCCATTTGCAAATATGTCCATTTCTCAATATGCCTTAGATACAAATATGTTTGTGGTTCAGATCTTAATTTTATGTACTTTCTAACATTCTACAAGTTTCCAATTTAATTAATGAGATGATAAGGTGATTAAGGCAGTTTAATTTTATACCTACTGAAAAGTTGTTAATGCATGCATATGTGTGAAAATATCTCTAGGTTTTATTTCAGCAATAGTATATTTTTTTCACTTTGGGATATCAAAATAAAAGAACTCTGTTTTCATTTTTTATTTTATTGAATTACCTCAAGAAAGAAAATAATTATTTATCATTAAATTCTTTCTTTTTACATTTATTTTTATTAGATATTTTCTTTATTTACATTTCAAATGTTATCACATTTCCTGGTTTCCCCTCCAAAACCCCTTACCCCATCCCCCTCACCCTGCTCACTAACCCACCCACTCCCACTTCCCTATCCTGGTATTCCCCTGTACTGGGGCAACTAGCCTTCACAGAACCAAGGGCTTCTCCTCTTTTTGATTTCTAACAAGGCTATCCTCTGCTGGAGCTGTAATCTTGACTAGATGACCAGTTTTTGAAGAATGTAACCCTAGGAAGCCATAGGGGACACAGGGCTGAGAGAGGGCTGTGCTGAACAAATTTGTATACTATGGAGACCTTCTCCTCCCCTAATGACATGTTTATTACTTCTCAAGCAGTTCAGTTAATGGTTACATGCACTCGCACTCGCTTCTATTTATGTCTGCTTTCTTCATTACCACATAAAGAGTAATACCTTTCTATCTTTAGATTGCTTTATCTTAACCAGGCATCCTATCTAAATGCAATTCCCCATCTTCTATATTCAAAACTTGAGACTGAACTCCCAGACATCAGTAAAGTCCAAAAGCCACATTGTGCTTATATAGAAATAGTTCCACATCTCACTCCATTTGTAAAAAATAAAATACAACAAAATTTCTCTGTGTCTATGATGCTTTTAAATTACTTACCCTAATTTTATAAGTAACTTAAGTCATAGCAGAGTTGATATGCTATTTAAAGCTATTTCTTGTATTTGTTTAGATTCAAATTTTTATATAGATTCAAATTTCCATATATTATCAAGTAAATACAAAACTTGTTGATAAGATAGCCATGCATTTGGAATTTAATATAGGAAAAGAATTTACAAATCATTCTGTTAGCATTTATAATTAAACTGGAACTAAAAGTATTAAGACTTCTAAATAATGACAGGTTATAGTTTTACTGTATTATCGGTCTTAAAATGAAATATAATTGTATGTTCTATCTATGCTTATACAAGGCATAAATACTCATCATTTTATCATTCTACAACTTTCTATTGCAAGGACTAAAATGATGTCTAAACTAAATGAGTAGAGGTAATTTGCAGAATACAAATTAAACTTAGTTGTAATTGATATTCCCAAATTTTCAGATTCATTAAGGACTAATTACCTGTTCTCATTATTTATTATTTCTCATACTTATATCCATTGATCCCATGGACTCGTGTGATAAATATATTACTAACAGGATCTTATGATTCAATTATTAGCTTCAAAGATCTTTTATAAATATTAAAGTTCAAATATGAAAAAAAATCATTCAGCCTATCATATGCTCTTCTTTTGGAATTGTTCTAAATTTGATTCAATAATATAAAGGTTTTTTTTTTTTTTACTTGTGTGTATTCATCTTTGTAAGTGTGGGAAGCAGCTCTGGAAGTAGAAAAACTGTAGACATCTAATTACTTCTATGTACTTCAAAGAGATAAATCACTCTGCTCTTAAAGAGAGGCGATGGATGGTCTGCCCTGGAACCAAATAAGCTTTGAGTATTAGTGGAACTAATTTATGAGTGAACAGAGGATGGAAATGAATTATTTCACAGAGAGGAGAACTTTGAAGTATTGATGTCATGGAGGTGAACATCTAAAATTACTTTATCTTCATTTTAAAAAATTGCAATTTAAATACATAATTCACTTTCAGCTTTAAAAAATGTTCTGTTCCCAGCATAAGATAAAGAGTAGAAGAGCAAGGGTGTTTTCTGTTAGCATCCTCCTTATAAATCTACGGATGTAAGCTGTGAAGATGCAGTGAGCCACATCATCTATGACAGCCAAGCTATCTATGGGAAAGTCAATAAATATGGTGGTTTTGGGACAAATAAGTGAACTGTACTATTATATGAAGCCAAGAAAATGATAAACAGCAGTATTTTTAAAATCTTGTTGTGGCAATAACCACATATTTCAGGAGCTGTGCTAAGAAGTAAGCTGTAAACCCTCCATGTACAATTGTGTCTCTATTTGTCCACTTCAAGCTCTTGGAGCACCTGCTAGAGGCCAGGTACTATCCTGAACTCTGTAATGTTCTAGAGTTCTTTAAATACTGCTTCTCACTTCTAGAAAAAACTTTTGATGTGCATAATTTTTCCATGCTATACTTCCAAAATGTTCTATTACACTGACTGCTTTAACTTAATAAGTTATATTTACAATGGAATATATGAGAAGGTAAAGAGCGTGAGCACAAAGTGTGTGGCTCTGACATATGGAACAGGGCACAGGGGCTAGAAACTCACTGCACAGCATAGTATAGCACAAGCAGCAGCTGCTCTCAGCCTGCCTGTAACAAGGCTGAATTCACCTCCCTGTCTGAAATATGCATGCCATTTTCAAATGCTTGAAGGCAAGGGCAGTTATGTTCATGTAACATTTAAAGGTATTTATTCAATTAGCAATAAATTGATGGCAAATTCATAGTGATGCTTAGCAATATGGAGAATACATTGTAAGTGCATGAACTTGCAAAAGGAAAACATAATGAGGACATGAGTATCAGGGCATGACCCATTCTTCTCTATAAATGGTGAATGTGTCAGTGCATCCAGTCACCTTTAATATATTAACTGTAAAGTCTTTACTTAAAATGCCTTATTTATTAAAAGCTTCAATCAGAGCTCACATGAATGTATGAAGCTCCTCGTTATTCTTAACTGAAAACCTATAGGAATATCAAAGTGATTATTCTGAAACTGGTTTAGTTAATAATACTGTAAGGAGGTCATTTTCTCACCCCCTATGTTCTTTTCACATCTGCACTACTTATCTGTTGCTAGTGACAAGTGGGCTTCAGTTCACACAGCAATGTCAAGTGATGGGTAGCAGCTGCTTGAAGCAACTTTCAGATGGAGATGGTGAAGCCAAGTCCAGCACGGAGCACTGCTTTGGAAGGTTCTACCCTCTCCCTTGTGCCAGGGATTAGGACTAGTGCTGTTAGATGTTATTTGTGTTCATGCCTGTGTTATCCTCTTATGTCATATCCTCAGACTCCTCTGTTTATTTGGACTACGTTAGTCGAAGACAGTTGATTATTTTTCTTACACTTGAGCCAAGCCTTACATCTCATTTATCATCTAATATTATACTACCTGATCTTTAATTACTCACTAACAGAATTGACAAATGTGTATAGACTGCTCTTTATGAGGGTGTCATAAAAGTCTTCACAGAAACATTAAGGGCTATTTATAACAATATTTATGAGTGAAATATCATACTAAATGACTCTACCATGATTTATTAATTTTTGTCCCTGAGGACTTGAAAGTCTAATGAGAAGGGGGTGGTGCGTAAAAGCAAAGCAGAAATACAGCAATGAGTTCCCTGGAAGGAAAGTACAAGCCATTTCAAGAACTCAGAAGACAGGAAGTGACTCAACATGGAAAGAGATGGATACTGATCGTCACAGAAAGAATGAGAAGTCTATACATTCTATTTCCTAAGTAGGGAGCTTACATATTTATTTTGTACAGCTGGAGGCCAAAAGTGAGGAAATAGGAAACTCTCAGGTTAGTCTACATATTGAGAATCTTTCTTAGAGTAAAGAAAGCACAGAAGTGGGTTTTTTAATTATATAAAATGTGAATACTGGTGGTTGTCTTCACTTAGATTCAACAGGAACTAGAAAGTGGTATGTAAAAGAAACCTTTATTCCCCTGAAATAATTATCTCTGTGGCTTACTGCCTCCATCTGCTAATCTAGAGCTACTCCTAGAAGCTTCTAGCCTCCCTAAAATCTAATCTAAGCCTAGAATGTTTTCGGCCTCTGAGACTTACTGTTGAATAAGCTCACCCTTTCCTGTTCTTTCTGGAATCTGGCTTCCTGTTTCAACTTAGCTGTTCTGGCTCAAATTACTCTCTAAGCTGTCTGATTCTATTTGGCTTCTCTAACTCTGCCTCTCCTAAATTGCTCTGCTTGGCTTTATTCTAAGTTTGGCAATCAGTTCTAATCTCACTCCTTCTCATTCTCTGGTTCATTCTGTCTTCATCTGTGTCTTCCTTGTGCTCTCTGTGCAACCTGTCTCTACCACTGTCCCAGTAAAACTGTCTCCTCCTTTTCTCCTCTCTCTGTACTGCTCTCTTAAGTAGCTTCCCTTCCTTTTTCTTCTCGTGAAAGTTGGATGTATCTTGTTCTTTCTTTGATTTGCCACATTGTCTGACACTCAATTAGATACCACTTTCAAGCATGGTGCTTCCTTCTACAAACTAACTTTACCTTCATTGATTGAGATTAAAGTTGTATACTATGGGCATGTCTGTATTCCAGTCAAAGAAATTAAAGGTGTGTGCTAGGGACTGAGCCCTAAAAACAGAACTAGAAACAGGTAGTTTTAAGTAAATAACACAATCTTAGGGTTCACAGTGTGCACTAATATTCTGCAACTGTGGTATTCTATAGGGAAAAGAGACTTTAAGAAAAGGGAATGGGCAATGCAATAGAACACATGCAGTATACAAGTGCAAAGATGAATGTTGCGAGAAGAAGGTTATAGGTGGATCTTGGCATACCTGAAGATGGGGGAGAATGTGGGAGAAAACAACCAGAACTATGTACATATGAAAAGGCCATACAGAAGCAGGTTATTCTAAATGCTAACTTAAAACTGAAAGAAGAGTGTGAATGCTATTTTAGACAATTAACAGACAATACTAATTGGCATATTTGAAATATCTGGCATTTGCCAAGTTGTTATAAAATCTCACAAAGTGATCTAATTAAAGTATTTAATTAGCTGTGAATCACCTCTATAAATCTGTTTTTCCACATTTTTTTTTGTTTTTGACTGTTAGTCTGATTCACCTAAGACAACAAACAAGAGACGCTTTTCTTTCATATTCACTGCTTAAAATTCTATTCTTATCATATACTTAGGAAAAGTCTCAGTCAGATGTATGATTCTATGGGCCATGGTTTCCAGACTCTATTTCAGTCTCAGAGTAAAGCTTGAAGTCTGCAGAGAAAAGAAGTTCCTGGCACTAAGGATAAGAGGGGCAACGTCCCATATAAATCATGATTTTATTCATAGGAATTGACTAGCTCGTGCGGAGAGTTCAACATTTATGTATACAAACAACAGCAAGTGCAAACTTGCAAAGTCAAGGAGTTGTGTATTTTCCACTATTATCACTGATTGAGTATACCATAGAAAAGTAAGAGAATATATTAGACATAGTAGTCAGTAAACTCTGTGGAGGAGATGGGATTTAATGATGTCCTAAGCAACAAATCAAAGTTGTAAAAATGTAGAGTAGGACACATTCCAAATCTGAAGACAGTAATCAGAGAAAGCACAAAGAAATGACACAGTGGCATTCCAAAGTACCCAACACTGTACTGGAAGCAATGGATGATAAAGATAATTTTTGGACCAGGATGTTTAAGCTGACCTCCATAGACAAAAGAAGCCTCCTACAAAACATCTTAAATTAATTATAAAACCCATATGTTATGTTAGAATGGAACTTTCAATTATGTTTTCTTGCAATGTGCGCTATAGTCCTTCTACTATAAATGACTATTCTAGAACTTGGGCACAGATTTTCTCTTTACTTCGAAATTCCAACTTCTCTACAGACAATAACTAAACAGTTGGGTTTCCAGAAATCAGTGGGAGAAAATCCACTACAACCAAAGTGAGTTGTTGGAGGACTATTAAGGTCATAGTCTACCAAGTCCAGACAGCCCCCCTGAGCTCAGGGCAAAATGGAAGACTCCCTTTCCCAGCTGGGCTTCTTCTCCAGCTGACATTATCTGGGAAGCCCAACTCCCACATCCTCTACCCTCACATAGTTTTGGGCAGAAATTAAAGGTTTGACCACCTTTCGTGTTTGGCAAGTACTAGAAATGCCTCTCCATGCAAATAAGGCTTCCCAGTGCCTTAAGCCTTGCCCAGTGTATATTCACCCTAAGGAAAACACCTTTCCACTCCTCGCGAGGTTTGTATAGCACTTGTTCACCCCAAATAAATACCAGAAGCTATTTCAAGAGTAGTGTCTTCAAGAGTTGTAACACTGAAATCTGCGGGGGAAGGTATTCTCAAGCCCCTTTCTTTCTTCATTCTTTCTTGCTTGGTATGTAGTTGCCTAGACAACCTGATGGATAGAGTAGAATACAGCCCCACACTGAGTGCTGTAGACAGGCCACCTTCATCCTGTTTGCCTTGGTCAAGATACTGCAGCTGGATTAAATCTTAACACCGAATCTTTCTTCCCTCTTTCTCACTTTCTTTGTATAGTGATTTTAAGACATGCTAATGTTGGTTGATTGGTATTTTTCTGCATTGGAAGATAAACTATTCAACCTTTATAAGTGACAAGGTTACCTGGTGTGAGACAGTATGAGAAGCTACACTATCACTGCATATCCTTTTGGTGCTAGAGGAAACAACTGGAAAACTTTCTTAACCAGAGCTTCTTAGATCATCATTCCAAAGTACATCAGTTTAGTACCTCTTAGGATGGCCTACTGCTTTTGCTAGTTAAATGAAGAAATATTTCAGGGGCAGTGTGACCAGGGCTCAGTACAGAGACATACATATCCCATTTTATCAGAGGTGGTTGTTCTCAGTGTTGCAGTGTTCAGTCTCTTTAGCAGACTGAATCCATGTACCTTTGTTAATTTATGTTCTTGAATTGATAGCACAGTTTACAGATCAATGTGACTGTATGCATTATTTAGTTGTTTACAGACAGGAATTACAGCTCTAAACCTGTACTCTTTTTTCAACATTTATAAGGTAATACTTTCATAAATGAAAACTAATTTTTAAAGATAATATCTTTCTAGATATCCCTGAATGCCCAGAGATTTCCTGCATAGATCAGTCTGGACTTTAACTTAGAGAGATTCACCTGCCTCTGCCTTGTAAGTGCTGGTATTAAAGGTGTGCACTATCCTACACACAGCATAGATGAAGGGGTTCTTTTTTAAAGAAAATTTACATATAAATATTACACAGTTTCATCACAGTAAAGAAATTTATTCCAGTGTATGTCTTATGCTAATTTATGCCTGTGACATTCAATAACTCACATAAATTTATATCAGATTCTCTAGGGTTTTAGAGTAAACATAAACTACTGACATCATGCTTTGAAGAACATCATTCTGCTTCTCTCTTATCTACTTTATTATTTTTTTTGGTTTTTGGATTTGGTTTTTTCAAGACAAGGTTTCTCTGCATAACCCTGGCTGTCCTGGAACTCAGTCTGTAGATCAGGCTGGCCTCGAACTCAGAAATCTGCTTGCCTCTGCCTCCCAGAGTGCTGGAATTAGAGGCATGCACCACCACAGCCCGGCTCTTGTCTACTTTCTTTTCTTTTTTTTTTTTTTTCTTTTTTTGCCAGTGTTAAATGCATTTTATTTTATTTTATTTTTTTTATTCGATATAATTTATTTACATTTCAAATGATTTCCCCTTTTCTAGCCCCCCACTCCCCGAAAGTCCCGTAAGCCCCCTTCTCTTCCCCTGTCCTCCCACCGACCCCTTCCCACTTCCCTATTCTGGTTTTGCCGAATACTGCTTCACTGAGTCTTTCCAGAACCAGGGGCCACTCCTCCTTTCTTCTTGTACCTCATTTGATGTGTGGATTATGTTTTGGGTATTCCAGTTTTCTAGGTTAATATCCACTTATTAGTGAGTGCATACCATGATTCACCTTTTGAGTCTGGGTTACCTCACTTAGTATGATGTACTCTAGCTCCATCCATTTGCCTAAGAATTTCATGAATTCATTGTTTCTAATGGCTGAATAGTACTCCATTGTGTAGATATACCACATTTTTTGCATCCACTCTTCTGTTGAGGGATACCTGGGTTCTTTCCAGGATCTGGCAATTATAAATAGGGCTGCTATGAACATAGTAGAGCATGTATCCTTATTACATGGTGGGGAATCCTCTCGGTATATGCCCAGGAGTGGTATAGCAGGATCTTCTGGAAGTGAGGTGCCCAGTTTTCGGAGGAACCGCCAGACTGATTTCCAGAGTAGTTGTACCAATTTGCAACACCACCAGCAGTGGAGGAGTGTTCCTCTTTCTCCACACCCTCTCCAACACTTGCTGTCTCCTGAATTTTTAATCTTAGCCATTCTGACTGATGTAAGATGAAATCTCAGGGTTGTTTTTTTTTTTTTTTATTCCATATAATTTATTTACATTTCAAATGATTTCCCCTTTTCTAGCCCCCCCACTCCCCGAAAGTCCCGTAAGCCCCCTTCTCTTCCCCTGTCCTCCCTCCCACCCCTTCCCACTTCCCCGTTCTGGTTTTGCCGAATACTGTTTCACTGAGTCTTTCCAGAACCAGGGGCCACTCCTCCTTTCTTCTTGTATCTCATTTGATGTGTGGATTATGTTTTGGGTATTCCAGTTTTCTAGGTTAATAACCACTTATTAGTGAGTGCATACCATGATTCACCTTTTGAGTCTGGGTTACCTCACTTAGTATGATGCTCTCTAGCTCCATCCATTTGCCTAAGAATTTCATGAATTCATTGTTTCTAATGGCCGAATAGTACTCCATTGTGTAGATATACCACATTTTTTGCATCCACTCTTCTGTTGAGGGATACCTGGGTTCTTTCCAGCATCTGGCAATTATAAATAGGGCTGCTATGAACATAGTAGAGCATGTATCCTTATTACATGGTGGGGAATCCTCTGGATATATGCCCAGGAGTGGTATAGCAGGATCTTCTGGAAGTGAGGTGCCCAGTTTTCGGAGGAACCGCCAGACTGATTTCCAGAGTGGTTGTACCAATTTGCAACCCCACCAGCAGTGGAGGAGTGTTCCTCTTTCTCCACATTCTCTCCAACACCTGCTGTCTCCTGAATTTTTAATCTTAGTCATTCTGACTGGTGTAAGATGAAATCTTAGGGTTGTTTTGATTTGCATTTCCCTAATGACTAAAGAAGTTGAGCATTTTTTAAGATGATTCTCTGCCATCCGAAGTTCTTAGGTGAGAATTCTTTGTTTAACTCTGTACCCCATTTTTTAATAGGGTTGTTCGGTTTTCTGGAGTCTAACGTCTTGAGTTCTTTATATATATTGGATATTAGCCCTCTATCTGATGTAGGATTGGTGAAGATCTTTTCCCAATTTGTTGGTTGCCGATCTGTCCTCTTGATGGTGTCCTTTGCCTTACAGAAACTCTGTAACCTTATGAGGTCCCATTTGTCAATTCTTGCTCTTAGAGCATATGCTATTGGTGTTCTGTTCAGAAACTTTCTCCCTGTACCGATGTCCTCAAGGGTCTTCCCCAGTTTCTTTTCTATTAGCTTCAGAGTGTCTGGCTTTATGTGGAGGTCCTTGATCCATTTGGATTTGAGCTTAGTACAAGGAGACAAGGATGGATCAATTCGCATTCTTCTGCATGCTGACCTCCAGTTGAACCAGCACCATTTGTTGAAAAGGCTATCTTTTTTCCATTGGATGTTTTCAGCCTCTTTGTCGAGGATCAAGTGGCCATAGGTGTGTGGGTTCATTTCTGGATCTTCAATCCTGTTCCATTGATCCTCCTGCCTGTCACTGTACCAATACCATGCAGTTTTTAACACTATTGCTCTGTAGTATTGCTTGAGGTCAGGGATACTGATTCCCCCAGATTTTCTTTTGTTGCTGAGAATAGTTTTAGCTATCCTGGGTTTTTTGTTGTTCCAGATGAATTTGATAATTGCTCTTTCTAACTCTGTGAAGAATTGAGTTGGGATTTTGATGGGTATTGCATTGAATCTGTATAGTGCTTTAGGCAAAATGGCCATTTTAACTATATTGATTCTACCGATCCATGAGCATGGGAGGTTTTCCCGTTTTTTGAGGTCTTCTTCCATTTCCTTCTTCAGAGTCTTGAAGTTCTTGTCATACAGATCTTTCACATGTTTGGTAAGAGTCACCCCAAGATACTTTATATGGTTTGTGGCTATTGTGAAGGGGGTCATTTCCCTAATTTCTTTCTCAGCCTGCTTATCCTTTGAGTATAGGAAGGCCACTGATTTGCTGGAGTTGATTTTATAACCTGCCACTTTGCTGAAGTTGTTTATCAGCTGTAGGAGCTCTCTAGTGGAGTTCTTTGGGTCACTTAGGTAGATGATCATGTCGTCTGCAAATAATGATAGTTTGACTTCTTCCTTTCCAATTTGTATCCCTTTGACCTCCTTATGTTGTCGAATTGCCTGAGCTAGTACCTCAAGTACAATATTGAAAAGATAAGGAGAAAGGGGGCAGCCTTGTCTGGTCCCTGATTTCAGTGGGATTGCTTCAAGTTTCTCTCCATTTAGTTTGATGCTGGCTACCGGTTTGCTGTATATTACTTTTACTATGTTTAGGTATGGGCCTTGAATTCCTGTTCTCTCCAAGACTTTAAGCATGAAGGGATGCTGAATTTTGTCAAATGCTTTTTCAGCATCCAATGAAATGACCATGTGGTTTTGTTCTTTGAGTTTGTTTATGTAGTGGATTGTATTGATGGATTTCCGTATATTGAACCAACCCTGCATTCCCGGGATAAAGCCTACTTGATCATGGTGGATGATCATTTTGATGTGTTCTTGGATTCGGTGGCAAGAATTTTATTGAGTATTTTTGCATCGATGTTCATAAGGAAAATTGGTCTGAAGTTCTCTTTCTTTGTTGGATCTTTTTGTGGCTTTGGTATCAGCGTAATTGTGGCTTCGTAGAAGGAATTGGGTAGTGTTCCTTCTGTTTCTATTTTGTGGAATAGTTTGAAGAGTATTGGTGTTAACTCTTCTTTGAAGGTCTGGTAGAACTCTGCACTGAAGCCATCTGGTCCTGTGCTTTTTTTGGTTGGAAGACTTTCTATGACTCCTTCTATTTCTTTAGGCATTATGGGACTGTTTAGATGGCCTAGTTGGTCCTGATTTAATTTTGGTATTTGGTATCTGTCAAGGAAATTGTCCATTTCCTACAGATTCTCCAGTTGTGTTGAGTACAGGCTCTTGTAGTAGGATCTGATGATTCTTTGGATTGCCTCAGTTTCCGTTGTTATATTTCCCTTTTCATTTCTAAGTTTGTTAATTTGGATACTTTCTCTGTGCCCTTTGGTCAGTCTGGCTAAGGGTTTATCTATCTTGTTGATTTTCTCAAAGAACCAACTCCTGGTTTTGTTGATTTTTTGTATGGTTCTCTTTGTTTCTACTTGATTGATTTCAGCCCTGAGTTTGATGATTTCCTGCCTTCTACACCTCCTGGGCGAAATAGCTTCTTTTTGTTCTAGGGCTTTCAGGTGTGTCATTAAGCTGGTAATGTATGCTCTCTCCATTTTCTTTTTGGAGGCACTCAGGGCTATGAGTTTTCCTCTTAGCACTGCTTTCATTGTGTCCCATAGATTTGGGTATGTTGTGTTTTCATTTTCATTATGTTCTAAAAAGTCTTTAATTTCTTTCTTTATTTCTTCCTTGACCAAGGTATCATTGAGTAGGGTATTGTTCAGTTTCCACGTGTATGTGGGTTTTCTGTTGTTTCTGTTGCTATTGAAGACCACTTTTACTCCATAGTGATCAGATAGGAGGCATGGGATTAGTTCTATCTTCTTATATTTGTTGAGGTCTGTCTTGTGACCAATTATATGGTCGATTTTGGGGAAGGTACCATGAGGTGCTGAGAAAAAGGTATATTCTTTTGTTTTAGGATAGAATGTTCTATATATATCTGTTAAATCTAATTGGTCCAAAGCTTCAATTAGTTTCATTGTGTCCTTGTTTAGTTTCTGTTTTCCTGATCGGTCCATTGAGGAAAGTGCAGTGTTGAAGTCACCCACAATTATTGTGTTAGGTGCAATGTGTGCTTTTAGTTTTAATAAAGTTTCTTTTACGAAAGAGCGTGCCCTTGCATTTGGGGCATAGATGTTCAGGATTGACAGGTCTTCTTTTTGTATTTTTCCTTTGACCAGCAAGAAGTGTCCCTCAGTGTCCTTTTTGATGACTTTGGGTTGAAAGTCAATTTTATCTGATATTAAAATGGCTACTCCAGCTTGTTTCCTGAGACCATTTGCTTGTAAAATTGTCTTCCAGCCTTTTACTCTAAGGTAATGTTTGTCTTTGACCCTGAGGTGTGTTTCCTGTAAGCAGCAAAATGTAGGGTCCTGTTTACGTATCCAGTCAGTTAGTCTGTTTCTTTTTATTGGGGCATTAAGTCCATTGATGTTAAGAGATATTAAGGAATAGTGATTGTTACTTCCTATCATTTTTGACGTTATTTTTTAAATTTGAATGCTTATCTTCTTTTGGGTTTGATGAAAGGTTACTATCTTGCTTTTTCCAGGGTGAAGTTTCCCTCCTTGCATTGGTGTTGTCCACCTATTATCCTTTTTAGGGCTGGGTTTGTGGATAGATATTGGGTAAACTTGGTTTTGTCATGAAATATCTTAGTTTCTCCATCTATGGTGATTGAGAGTTTTGCTGGATATAGTAGTTTTGGTTGGCATTTGTGTTCTCTTAGAGTCTGCATGAGATCTGCCCATGACCTTCTAGCCTTCATAGTCTCAGGTGAGAAGTCTGCTGTGATTCTGATAGGTCTTCCTTTATATGTTACTTGGCCTTTTTCTCTTACTGCCTTTAGTATTCTTTCTTTGTTTAGAATATTTGGTGTTTTGATTATTATGTGACGGGAAGTATTTCTGTTCTGGTCCAGTCTGTTTGGAGTTCTTGTATATTCTAGGCTTCTTGTATATTCATGGGCATCTCTCTCTTTAGGTTAGGGAAGTTTTCTTCCATAATTTTATTGAAGATATTTGCTGGCCCTTTAAGTTGTAAATCTTCACTCTCATCTATGCCTATAATCCTTAGGTTTGGTCTTCTCATTGTGTCCTGGATTTCCTGGATATTTTGGGTTACAAGCTTTTTGCATTTTGCATTTTCTTTAACTGTTGAGTCCATGGTTTCTATGGAATCTTCAGCATCTGAGATTCTTTCTTCTATCTCTTGTATTCTGTTGTTGATGTTTGCATCTCTGTCCCCCGATTTCTTCCCAAGGCTTTCTATCTCCAAAGTTGTCTCCCTTTGAGTTTTCTTAGTTGTTTCTACTTCTGATTTTAGATCCTGGATGGTTTTGCTTAGCTCCTTCACTTGCATGTTTGTGTTTTCCTGTAATTCTTTATGAGATTTTTGTGTTTCCTTTTGCATGCCTGTTGACCAAAGTTCTCCTGTATTTCTTTAAGAGATTTTTGTGTTTCGTCTTTCATGACCTCAGCCTGTTGACCAAAGTTCTCCTGTATTTCTTTAAGTGTTTTTTGCATTTCCTCCTTGTTGGCTTTTGTATTCTCCTGGATTTCTTTCAATGATTTTTGTGTTTCCCTTGCAAGGCCTCTAACTTTTGATCCATTTTCTCCTGAATTTCTTTAAGTATGTCCTTCATGTGTTCCTGTACCAGCATCATGACCAGTGATTTTAAATCCAAATCTTGTTTTACTGGTGTGATGGGGTATCCAGGACATGTTGGTAGAGGAGAATTGGGTTCAGATGTTGCCATATTGCCTTGATTTCTGTTAGTGACGTTCCTGCGTTTGCCTTTTGCCATCTAGTTCTCACTGGTGTTAGTTTGTCTTGTCAGTGCTGGACTCACCAGTGCAAGCTGCCCCTTCCCAGTTGGCCTCTGGTGCACAGCTTATCTCCTGCACTGCTTGTAGACAGGGTGCTGCTGCCCAGGCTGTTCAGATCCCAAAGCAGGCACCCGAAGGCTCCCGCTGGGGCCCGCTGGATTCACTGGAGCACACTGACTTCTCCCAGCTGGCCTCCCGGAAGCCCAGCTAGCCACTTTCAGGACTTGGAGATGTGGTGCTGCCGCCCAGGCTGATCTGGATCCGGAAGCAGAGGGAGTATAGCTGAGGGCTTCTGCCTGAGGCCTTGCCCCAGATTGTGTATGTGGAGCAGATGGAGCCCGTGTGCACCCCCAGGGAGTGCCGATGGTGTATGCTGCTGTGATCTCCCCTGTGTTCAGCTCACTCCGCTGGGC
Organism: Apodemus sylvaticus; assembly: GCF_947179515.1. Classification (NCBI taxonomy): domain Eukaryota; kingdom Metazoa; phylum Chordata; class Mammalia; order Rodentia; family Muridae; genus Apodemus; species Apodemus sylvaticus. The sequence continues at coordinate 158,265,459 of NC_067472.1, read as the reverse complement.
AGCCGATCTGCCAACCGGGCTGTCGCACACAAGGTTAGCCTGTCCGCCCAGTCCCTGAGTCCAGGCAAAAGCCTGGGAGGCTAAGGTCTGAGCAAAGTTCCCCTAGGGCTATGACTGTTAATTGGGTCTGCCAGGTGACTAGGATGGCGGGCGTGCGCGCCCGCGCTCCCTGAAAGCGCAGGGAGAGTCTGCTGTGCTAACAATTCCCTGGGCGGGTTGACTCACAGATGGCCCACCAAGCCGCCCAGTCCTTGGGGTCAGTCCTGTGCCTTTTGGGGCCTAGACCCTTGCTTTGTTAGCCTCAGGCTATGCCTGTTACAGGTCTGCCCGCCAGAGCTCTCTGTCGTCCTGCAGGCAAAATGGCGGCGGTGCGCACGCAGGCCTGGGCAAAAAAACCCCTGGCTGGGTTGGCACCCCGATGGCCCCCCGACCCGCCCAGGGCCTGGGTGCAGGCCAACGCCCGTCGGGCTCAGACCACCGTGGTGTTGGCCTCGGATTATGTTTGTGTACCTCAGTCTGTCTGATCCCCGGAGTCCTGAACCAAGATGGATGCACCTCTCCTGACTGGTAGGAGGCCGAGTTCTGAAGTGGCCTCCGTGCAGGAAAGGCGCAGCACAACTGCAGCTGCTTGCCGCCCGGCTGGTCAGCGAAGGTCAGTGGTCGTGGGCGCAGGGCCTAACTGGTCCCTGTGTCGCCCTGGCTCCACTGCTGGTGGCCCTTCAGCTGGACCAGCTACTGCTGCACTCCAGGGTTGTTTTGATTTGCATTTCCCTAATGACTAATGAAGTTGAGCATTTTTTAAGATGCTTCTCCGCCATCCGTAGTTCTTTAGGTGAGAATTCTTTGTTTAACTCTGTACCCCATTTTTTAATAGGGTTGTTCGGTTTTCTGGAGTCTATCTTCTTGAGTTCTTTATATATATTGGATATTAGCCCTCTATCTGATGTAGTATGGTATCCAAATGTCTATGGATGACTCTGTGGTAAAAAAAAAAAAAAAAAAAAAAAAAAAAAAAAAAAAAAAAAACTGTGCTGCCCAAGACGTTGAAGGCATAAGCAACACCTACTACTCTTTGCAGAATAGGAGGGAATCAAGAGTGGACAATATAGAGGAATTTGAGGCCACATTGTTGGAAACTCCTGTTAAAGCACTCTCAGGGCATATATAATTCCAAAATGATAGATTTCTGCTTCTCCCGATGGCTTTCCCTTCGGCTCATGCTTTCCCACTATAATGTTGATTAGAAGTGTGAATTATTAAACTTAGCTCTGTTTCATGCCTCCCTACTGGAGAGTTTATTCTTGTGCATGGTCTCTTCCTTATATAATGTATCTCAAATGCCACCAAAGCTTGTAAAAAAGCTAAGACATCCCTAAGGAGACATCTGAGACACCCTCACTTGGTGAACTTTTTACAAATGTCATCTTTCTCTCATTTCACCTTCTCAGTGACAAATCTGGACTTCACACACAAGCTATATCCTCATGAATATTACTGTGTTCTTATGTCTAGCATTCTGTATTATTTTCTTACATATATAAAGCTCTTGTTTTATTTCATGTCTGTGTTCATGAATAACCCAGGTTTATTTTTATAAAATACAATTCCTGCATATGCGTTACCATTAGGACCTAAAGATTTAAAGCTTTGGTAGTTAATGAGAAGAGAATAGCAATGGGCAAAATAGAGAATTACTGTTAAAGTCTCTTCCATAAAACTAATGCAAGGGATAAAACACAAAGCAATGTGACCAAATGGGACTTGAGTTATGAATGAGTATACTCCTGTAATGGAGTATTATTGTTTCATGGCTATTGAAAATCAATACGGTGGTCCTTACAACAGCTAAGATTAGATATATCATAAGACAGAGTGGTAGCTTGCCTCATGTATCTATACTAATCAAAGGCTGAATCTCTATGTTCATGGTCAAACCATTTGCAACAGTTAAGGACTCAGCTTTGCTGTCCATCAATAGGAGAAATGAATACAAAAATATGTTATATATGTCTTATATTTGAATATAATATAATAAAATCTTTCTAATATTGAATGTTACTAATGACAATTTTCAAACATTGGCTCAAAATGATGAAAAATTAAATATTTTGTTCAGATGACACCCCATTTTTCATATATTTGTACAGCATCCCCAGCACATGAGTATTCAATCTCATCATATTTCTGCAGAATTGTAATTCCTGCACATTTTAAATACTGTTACCCCATTAGAATAGGAGATGGCCACAATTCCTATAAATGAATCTCCAATGAAGGTGGTTGCACTGGGGGCTATGAAGAAGCATGAGGTATACTGAGTTCTGTTTTACTTGTTTCTTTGCCTCCCTCCCTCCATCATCCTCTCTCTCTCTCTCTCTCTCTCTCTCTCTCTCTCTCTCTCTCTCTCTCTCTCTCTCTCTCTCTCTCTTCTCTCTCTCTCTCTCCCCTCATACTTTATTCTTTCACTCATATGCACTAACACATAGTTACAGATACACACAAACACATTTGGCTGACTTCATGTATCCATCTAAAATATTAATGTTGATATTTCTATTTATGATGAATTCTTTCTAAGGACAAGGGGCAACACTTCATACTGATGTGCATCTTCATGGAACATTCAAGTCCTAATTTGAGAAACACACACTTGTGCTTGGCCTTATCTTTCTCTCTAGAATAATTAATGATTCAATATTATTGCACTAAAAAAAATCAAGATTTTCCCTTTATTTAAAAACTATTGATATGTAGATGGTGATGGAAAGCATTTTTTCATCTTTTTTGAGGAATTTATAATGAACATGGATTAATTTCTTCACTCATCCCAGATGGCTGCATCTAGCAGCATTTGGGTATTTATAGAACTTGTATCAGTTAAGAATCCTGGCAAATATACAAATCTATAAAATCTTTATTCAAGTCACTGTCATTGATTAGCTTCCTCAGCACTTCATGAAGCTCAGCCATTCCCAGCAGTTGTCAATCAAAGTCCTAGTCCTTGTCGTGCCTAACAGACACAAGGAAACTCAAAATTCTTCCTGGTTCAGACACATACTAACCAAGTAGAATTATTTTTCAACTACAGTCATTCATCCCTCCCTTTCCCTGTCTCTTTCCCTCTCCCTCTTTCCCCCTTTACTTTTCCCTTTCCTCCCTCTCTCTACTCTCTCCCTCCACCTTCCCCCATCTCCCTCCACTCTTTTCTTCTCCTCTCTCTCTCTCTCTCTCTCTCTCTCTCTCTCTCTCTCTCTCTCTCTCTCTCTCTCTCTCTCTCTCTCTCTTTTCCCTATCATTTCCCTATCAAAATCCTTTCCCCACTCAGATAGGTAAGGCTGCACCATGAAAAATGAAAAATAAATTTAGACCTGGGATATTTTATATTTTCTGTGAGAAAACGTTCACTCTTACTCCTTATTCTGCTTACTAGACCCAGTATTATCCGATGAATACCAAGAACTATAGGACAATATTCAGATAATAGGCAGAGAAAAATTGCAACATATTTAAAAATAAAATAGAAGATTATTTTCATTGACCTCACCTTTGACAACATAGCTGAGAGCAAATAAAATATACACCTCTCAAATATATTTTCATTGAGTTTATAAAATTTATACACCCAAGAACCATTGTCCCAACAAGGATTTTTAATTCTTGCATCACTACAAATTCTTCCTTCACATTCCTTTGCTGCATGGGCCACAAACTGCATTAGAAAGCTCTCATTTTTTTTTGTCTTTAGCATCCTTAGGTCTAGAGACTAGAAAAAATTAGCATGCTGTATACATGCAGTGTCTACATTATGTTTCCCAGAACATTACTTAATTCAATGTTATGTTTTTGTGACACTGTCATGAACTTATTAGAAAATTCCTGAGTTACATGTGCACTGTACTTTCATGATGAATCTAAATCTCTGTTTTCCATGTTATATTTTTGAGCTGACATTGCATTCAGATGCCAGTTACTCTATAACTCTGGGAAGTTTTGGAATTGCATCTTTGTTAAATTGTGATTTTTATTTGAATTCTCTTAAAGCCCACTAATCTAATTATTCTCATATCTTCTTTTTTGAAATATCTTACCAAGACTCATTGTCATCTTTAGTTTTTGATGAATGTGTGTATGTTTTTTGATTCATTGGCTTGTACATTCTATATACCCTAAAGAAACATGATTTTTAAAGTGTACAGAATATAGCTATTTGATCTCAGTTTTAAATTCTTTCAGTGGTTAATATTAGATATCAATTTCTAAATAAAGTCTTTGACCTGTTTTCTTATAGGTCATTTTGTTTTCTTGTGTCAAAGTTTAAAACACACCACTGTATTTTTATCTAGAAATACTAAGCTTTTAACCTGGTAGGAATATATATATATATTCCACATGAGGTTAAGTTGATAGCCAAGAATAGCTCTTACAGAACCTTAGTATCATTCAATTGAGAAATATCTTGATTCATGTTTCTTGATTCATATTGATTCAAGATATTCAGAATTACCTTGATTCAGATTTCATCAAAACTTATAATATGATTCATATCATAATTCATATCTGATTTATATGTTTTGCTACAGGGTAGCAAATTATCTAATTATCCCTACATTGTTAGTTAAAAACACCTTTCATCCTTTAACATAGCATTGTTTTAATTGAATGATTATAATTCTTTCCTTGCCTAGAGTAAGGTTATGGAACTGATAAGATGTGGAGTGTACCACCTGTGGACAGTGCCTATGCTTACCTGGCAACATTAGAAAAGCCAGCATTATCCACTTACAGTATGGCATATATATGAAACTTGCACATTATACTATACACCTGTTGGAGGAATGTGGCATGCATAATTTAGTCATACAATTGTCACTTCCCATAGTAAAATCTGTGGACCTTAGCACTTTGGTGAGCAACTTTTCTGAGTTCTTAGCATTCATCCTGGAAATTACTAACTCCAAGGATACTCTTGAAATCTCTAAAATAGCAAGACATCTTTGTAAATGTTGAATGACTACAGGGTGAAAATTGGAATACTTTAATTATTGATACAATTTTCTACCTTTAGTTCACATATTCATTATCAAGTCTTCATATTGTACGATGACATCCTGAATTGTGATCCTAACATATTCTTTTGGCTCATGTAGGAACTTTCGATTTCCATATGCCTTTTAGAATTTGTCTTTCATTTTCTGGCCAACAGTCCTTTGAGTTGAGTAGAGTCACATTACTTCTCAGGCTGGTTCTGCTCTTGTCTCAGTGCCATCCACACTTGGTGATGCTTCTCATTAATGTGTTTTCAGGAGAGATGCACTTTTTTGAAGAGAGGCAAGAGTGTTAACAAAACAGAGTTAACAACAGATCCCAGAAGGGTTCAGGCAAAACCCGGACTAGGACTAGATACGAGGATTTCTGTTCAACCCTGAAATGTTGCTTTGATATAAACACTTTTTTTCTAACCCTCTCAGAATTCTTAAACAAATAGTTAAAAAAGAGGAAGAGGAAGTAGAGGGGAACTGGAAGGAGGTAAGAAACTAAAGAAATAAGGAATCAAGTGAAATATGAATCAATATATTTCTCTATTGAATAATACTAAGGTTCTGTAAGAGCTATTCTTGGCTATCAACTTAAGCTCATCTTGAATTAACTAAAAACATACAAGCAACTCTATATACCTGTGAAAATTTTCTACTGTATTGGATCAGTTGAGGTGGGAAGTCTCAATTTAAATCCAGATCACTTAAGGTGTGAAGATTCATCCTAACAGTGGCCACATCTCCTGGCAGCTTGTATAAAGGAGAACATGGAAGAAATGACATGCTTTCAGTGTGTTTGTTCTCATTCTCACTTGTAAGTTCATATATCCTGCTGCCTAGGCATCCCTTCCCTGGTGCTAGAGCCTAGTTCTTCCAGATTCTAACATGTATTGAAGTCTGGCTGAGACATTTAGCCATGTTGGCTAAACAACTGTTGTACTCCTGGGTTTTACAGTAGAAGACAGCCAGTATTGGACTAGCTGAAACACAGAGTGTAAGTCATTCTAATAAATAGCATACATACAAACATGCATACATATATATGTATATATACATTCTATCAGTTCTGTTCTGCTAGACAACCTGAGTAACACAACTTCTAAAGCACATGATCTCTGATTACTACTATTTTCTGTACAATGCCATGTGCATGTCCTAAGTCATTCAGAGAAATTAAAGTTAAATTGAAACCACAACCATGTCTGACATTTCTCTGTCTTTTATTTTCCACACCATGGATTTGTGAGAACTGTGCTACATGTAAGTTAAAAAAAAAGAATCCTGAATTACTAACCTTAAATTATGCAACAATTGACATTAACTATAGCAAACTTTTATGACTTCCCAGTTATCGACCTATGACTGAAAACTAAAGGCCTTTATAGATTTTACTAAAGACTGAGAAACAATTCTATTGGAAATGGCAACTTATATTAACACTGCTCAAAGAAAACTTGACAAAGTTTCATTCTTTCAGTTAACTTTTGAAAATAAGAATGGTTTATATATCAAAATAATTTATAGTTTAATTTTAACATATTTAAACATTTTTTGTTCATAGAGACTGAACTGAGTATTATTAATTGTCAAGATTTTATTTAACAGATAAATGCCACTCCTATTAGCTGTAGATTATCATTCAGGTGATACCGTAAATAAAATCAGATATGTGATCTCTCTCTCTCTTTCTCTTTCTCTCTCTCTCTCTCTCTCTCTCTCTCTCTCTCTCTCTCTCTCTCTCTCTGTGTGTGTGTGTGTGTGTGTGTGTGAGAGAGAGAGAGAGAGAGAGAGAGAGAGAGATACACACACATATATGTATATATGTATATATGCATATATATGTATATATAATATATACAGTGTGTCTCTATGTGTCTGTGTGTCTCTGTGTGTGTGCACACTTAATTGAGACTAGAGAGATACATCAGCAATTCAGAGATTTTGCTCATAATAGAAAGGACCAGAGTCCCAGGTTGAACAGCTCATAATCCTGCCACTCTCACACAAAGGAAACCTTTCTTCTGCCTTCTTATTCTTCAGCCACCTGAACTCACATGTGCACATAATATGATATAGATGCACACACACCTACTCATAAATAAAAATAAGTGAAAAATAAGTCTTAGTTAAATAAAGGCCACAATATATAATTAAAAGTACATTATCTTATAACTAAAATTTAATTTAAAATACACTTAATACTCGCTAATTCATTAATTTATTTAGTCTTTTCACTGACATTAGCATCTTAATGGTAATAATATATTATTACATAAAATCTATCAAAAAGAATTGAGAACAAGGGTTTATAATAGTATTTTATTTGAAGCCATGAGAATATTAATATGAAATATTAATATAAAAGGTGAGAAAGTTATACTTAATAACAATTACTGCTTTATATTGCTACATCCTCTTTACTCTTTTACAATGAGAAAACTTATAATAAAAATTAAATTACCTTATTCTACCTAGTAAATTCTTTGTAAATCCTGCTAAATAATCTTTGAGTATATACTTGAAATAAATTGAGTGGTGCCATAAGATAAAAATCACAGAAACAAAGATAACACTGAGCACACAGTTTGAAAAACCAGGAATATTACATTCCAATTTCACATAGCTGTGTACCACATTAACACTGATAAAAATGAAATTAAGAAGTGTTGATGCTTCAGTCATTCTTAGGAAAGGGAACAAAATATGGGAGCAAATAGGGAGACCAAATGTAGAGCAGAAACTGAAGGAAAAGGCCATCCAGAGACTGTCCTGCCTGGGACTCCATCCCGCATAGAGTCTCCTAATCCAAATACTATTGTAGATGCCAAGAAGTGCTTGCTTAAAGGAGCCTGATATAGCTGTCTCCTGAGAGGCTCTGCCAGAACCTGACAAATACAGAGGCAGATGCTCACAGCTATCCATTGGACTGAGCATTGGGTCCCCAATGGAGGATTTAGAGAAAGGACTGAAGAAGCTGCAGTGGCTTGCAACCCCATAGGAAGAACAACAATATCAACCAACCAGAACACCCCCCCCCAGAGCTCCCAGGGACTAATCCATAAACCAAAAAGTACATATGGCTCCAGCTGCATATGTAGCAGAGGATTGCCTTGTCAGGCATCAAAGAGAAGAGAGGTCTTTGGTCCTATGAAGGCTTGATAGATGCCCCAGTGTAGGGAAATTAATGGTAGGAAGGCAGGAGTAGGTGGGTGGGTGGGTAGAGGAACACCCTCATAGAAGCAGGGAGAGGGGTAAGAGATAGGGGATGAGGGAAACCTGGAAAGAGGATAAAATTTGAAATGTAAATAAAAAATCCAACAAAAATGTACCCTTAAAAAAAGAAAAAAGAAAATCTTAATTCTTACCAAAGATTCCAACCAATTTATTCTATATTAATCCAATTATTTGAGCCATTTCTTTACCTACATAACTCCAAAACTATGCAGAAATATTGATTCACATACATACATGCATTTATTGCCATTCAACTTGTCTCTAATGAGCACTAGCTTTGTGTATAAGAGAGCTGAGTACAGAACAAAACAGAAGCTGGAGGGGTGGCTAAGCCATTAAAACCAAATTCTGTTCTTGAAGAAGACTTGAGTTTGGCTCCCAGCATCTAAGTCAGGTCAACCACTGGTAACTCAGATTATCTATTGTCTTGTTCCTGCACTCACATATGTGCAGGTACATATGCGCACACACACACACACACACACACACACACACACACACACACACACACAAAGTTAATTTTTAATCTTTAAAAAAAATTTAGAAAAATACAAATGTGTTTTTGCAAAACTGAAATTTCAATTCATGCATAAAACACAGAACAACAAAATAACTACAGACGTCGTTAATCACTCCAAAGAAGAAAAACCCAGTTGGCACATTAAAACACAAGGAGTCATAACAACAGTACCACACTCTCATTAAAACACAGGGGCACGAGGGAAATCCCATTAAAATATGTGCTCTCCTCTCTTTGGAGGATGACAATTCCAAATACCAAGGAAACAATTCTTCAAAGATATAATCTATACTACTATAGGTGTTTATTAGACCAGAACTATTTATTTCAAACATCTATATATAAATTCTTCATTTCTCAAAAACATGAAAGAAAAGCAGACTGTACATCACAATTTAACAGAGGAAAAAGTAAGATGATATACAAAAATGCTCAGTAGACTCAAGGACCAATTAGAGACTGGCATATAAACTCTGATTGATAGGTATATATGATTTGTAGACACTCAAAAATTGATGCTTCTTATTGAATGAAGTTATATGAAGAATTTTTAAATGTTAAATTGCCAAATTAATCTACATACAAAGATAAAAGGAATAAATATGTAAACAAACAAGTAATATTTAAAGAAAATCACAGCAAAAATATGGTGCTCTGATGGTCCATCTTGGTAATTTGGAACAAGGCACTGTTGAAATATTTGTGACATATTAGCATATGCATATTTTTTAATAAATTTCATTAATTTGGAAATATTTTCATTTAAGATATGTGTGTACCTTTATGTGTATGTAAATTCAAAATTTAGTTGTATTTTATTGGAGATATTTTCAGTGTTATTAATTTTCTCATGAAAATAAAATATTGAATTTTTCAAAAGTCTATTCAACAATGAAAATACCAATTTTTGTCGAGGATCAAGTGGCCATAGGTGTGTGGGTTCATTTCTGGATCTTCAATCCTGTTCCATTGATCCTCCTGCCTGTCACTGTACCAATACCATGCAGTTTTTAACACTATTGCTCTGTAGTATTGCTTGAGGTCAGGGATACTGATTCCCCCAGATTTTCTTTTGTTGCTGAGAATAGTTTTAGCTATCCTGGGTTTTTTGTTGTTCCAGATGAATTTGATAATTGTTTTTTCTAACTCTGTGAAGAATTGAGTTGGGATTTTGATGGGTATTGCATTGAATCTGTATAGTGCTTTAGGCAAAATGGCCATTTTAACTATATTGATTCTACCGATCCATGAGCATGGGAGGTTTTCCCATTTTTTGAGGTCTTCTTCCATTTCCTTCTTCAGAGTCTTGAAGTTCTTGTCATACAGATCTTTCACATGTTTGGTAAGAGTCACCCCAAGATACTTTATACTGTTTGTGGCTATTGTGAAGGGGGTCATTTCCCTAATTTCTTTCTCAGCCTGCTTATCCTTTGAGTATAGGAAGGCCACTGATTTGCTGGAGTTGATTTTATAACCTGCCACTTTGCTGAAGTTGTTTATCAGCTGTAGGAGCTCTCTAGTGGAGTTCTTTGGGTCACTTAGGTAGACGATCATGTCGTCTGCAAATAATGATAGTTTGACTTCTTCCTTTCCAATTTGTATCCCTTTGACCTCCTTATGTTGTCGAATTGCCCGAGCTAGTACCTCAAGTAAAATATTGAAAAGATAAGGAGAAAGGGGGCAGCCTTGTCTGGTCCCTGATTTCAGTGGGATTGCTTCAAGTTTCTCTCCGTTTAGTTTGATGCTGGCTACCGGTTTGCTCTATATTGCTTTTACGATGTTTAGGTATGGGCCTTGAATTCCTGTTCTCTCCAAGACTTTAAGCATGAAGGGATGCTGAATTTTGTCAAATGCTTTTTCAGCATCCAATGAAATGACCATGTGGTTTTGTTCTTTGAGTTTGTTTATGTAGTGGATTGCATTGATGGATTTCCGTATATTGAACCAACCCTGCATTCCCGGGATAAAGCCTACTTGATCATGGTGGATGATCGTTTTGATGTGTTCTTGGATTCAGTTGGCAAGAATTTTATTGAGTATTTTTGCATCTATGTTCATAAGGGAAATTGGTCTGAAGTTCTCTTTCTTTGTTGGATCTTTTTGTGGCTTTGGTATCAGCGTAATTGTGGCTTCGTAGAAGGAATTGGGTAGTGTTCCTTCTGTTTCTATTTTGTGGAATAGTTTGAAGAGTATTGGTGTTAACTCTTCTTTGAAGGTCTGGTAGAATTCTGCACTGAAGCCATCTGGTCCTGTGATTTTTTTGGTTGGAAGACTTTCTATGACTCCTTCTATTTCTTTAGGCATTATGGGACTGTTTAGATGGTCTAGTTGGTCCTGATTTAATTTTGGTATTTGGTATCTGTCAAGGAAATTGTCCATTTCCTCCAGATTCTCCAGTTATGTTGAGTACAGGCTCTTGTAGTAGGATCTGATGATTTTTTGGATTTCCTCAGTTTCCGTTGTTATATCTCCCTTTTCATTTCTAAGTTTGTTAATTTGGATACTTTCTCTGTGCCCTTTGGTCAGTCTGGCTAAGGGTTTATCTATCTTGTTGATTTTCTCAAAGAACCAGCTCCTGGTTTTGTTGATTTTTTGTATGGTTTTCTTTGTTTCTACTTGATTGAGAGGCTGAAAACATCCAATGGAAAAAAGATAGCCTTTTCAACAAATGGTGCTGGTTCAACTGGAGGTCAGCATGCAGAAGAATGCGAATTGATCCATCCTTGTCTCCTTGTACTAAGCTCAAATCCAAATGGATCAAGGACCTCCACATAAAGCCAGACACTCTGAAGCTAATAGAAAAGAAACTGGGGAAGACCCTTGAGGACATCGGTACAGGGAGAAAGTTTCTGAACAGAACACCAATAGCGTATGCTCTAAGAGCAAGAAATGACAAATGGGACCTCATAAGGTTACAGAGTTTCTGTAAGGCAAAGGACACCATCAAAAGGACAGATCCGCAACCAACAAATTGGGAAAAGATCTTCACCAATCCTACATCAGATAGAGGGCTAATATCCAATATATATAAAGAACTCAAGAAGTTAGACTCCAGAAAACCGAACAACCCTATTAAAAAATGGGGTACACAGTTAAACAAAGAATTCTCACCTGAAGAACTTCGGATGGCAGAGAAGCATCTTAAAAAATGCTCAACTTCATTAGTCATTAGGGAAATGCAAATCAAAACAACCCTAAGATTTCATCTTACACCAGTCAGAATGGCTAAGATTAAAAATTCAGGAGACAGCAGGTGTTGGATAGGGTGTGGAGAAAAAGGAACACTCCTCCACTGCTGGTGGGATTGCAAATTGGTACAACCACTCTGGAAATCAGTCTGGCGGTTCCTCTGAAAACTGGGCACCTCACTTCCAGAAGATCCTGCTATACCACTCCTGGGCATATATCCAGAGGATTCCCCACCATGTAATAAGGATATATGCTCTACTATGTTCATAGCAGCCCTATTTATAATTGCCAGATGCTGGAAAGAACCCAGGTATCCCTCAACAGAAGAGTGGATGCAAAAAATGTGGTATATCTACACAATGGAGTTCTATTCAGCCATTAGAAACAATGAATTCATGAAATTCTTAGACAAATGGATGGAGCTAGAGAACATCATACTAAGTAAGGTAACCCAGATTCAAAAGGTGAATCATGGTATGCACTCACTAATAAGTGGTTATTAACCTAGAAAACTGGAATACCCAAAACATAATCCACACATCAAATGAGATACAAGAAGAAAGGAGGAGTGGCCCCTGGTTCTGGAAAGACTCAGTGAAGCAGTATTTGGCAAAACCAGAACGGGGAAGTGGGAAGGGGTGGGATGGAGGACAGGGGAAGAGAAGGGGGCTTACGGGACTATCAGGGAGTGGGGGGGGGGCTAGAAAAGGGGAAATCATTTGAAATGTAAATAAATTATATCGAATAAAAAAAAGAAAATACCAATTTTTATTTTAAAGTAAATGCTATGCTTATATATAAATGGCATGAATAAATTTTCTAATAATCAAAATACCATAACCAGGGAAAAGTCATTTTTGTTGATAGTTTCTCAATTGGTCTCTGTTTCTGAAGTCCATTCTTTCTGATTCAATTTGACCAGAAAACACCCAAGTTGTCATTCCAGCCACAATCTTCCTGATCTAGTGTATACTTTCATTATTATATCGTTATGCCAGTTAAAGACCACCTCCCTTTAGCAGCCAGCCTTCCTCTTCATCAACAACAAACTCTGCAATATCTGAGTTCTTTTCCACAGTCATGTGACAGAGAGTCTGAAACCCAATAGTAAGGTCAACTCTGGAAAAGAATTTCATTATCCAGTTTCATTCCTCTTGTCTCACTACATTGTCTTACAAATTTCAATTGTGACACATATCAATCGTGCAGAAAATAATAAAGCCAGCATTTACACACAACACTGAATAGTCTATTTCACCCTCTTCTCTCCAGACACAGTCTGTATATTTAAAATGGTGTACATTGTTGCATACCACAATAATAAAACAACCTTTGAGAAAATAGCATTCATGTATCAAACTTAGAACCTACAAGAAAACACAAGCTTCACAGAACAGAGTCATGTTTTTTTTCAGGTCAAGTTGCTAGGGCTTCTGATTGGTCTTTTAAAGGAACACGGTTACCAAAGCTCCAAGGTTAAAATGTAAGAGTTTCAACAATTAATACAAGAAATTGAGTGCTTAGAATGGGCCTTGAGAAGTTGTTTGACAAGTGAGAAGCTTGTCTAGATAAGCTGATATACAGAATTTTTTAAAAAAGTAAACAATGTTGATATTTATGAGTTTAGTCTTAGTCTTTGTTTGGTATATGGTTTCTTAAACAAACAACAAACTCATCATGTGACAGCCCAACAGTATGGGATCAGAGTGTGTTAGGTTTTGCTACTACATATGTGTGTATGTGTTTTCTTAATCTGCTATTTTGTAATTCAATTAATATTCAACATTTCATCAAATCAAAGGGTCTTATTTATATATAATGAAATAAACTCTCTAAGCAGAGTGAACTAACTTCCTATGAACAGAATCTCACCCAGGTTTAGAAGCCTACAGGTAAATGTCCATTTTATTATTGTTGAAAAATACTCTAATTTTGATAGTTTCAATATGTTTCATGAATAAACATTTCTAATTTTATCCAATTAGTCTTTGTTAGCATTACTCATAAACATTCATATTCTGGCTTTAATAGATCATCTTCATCTATTTTTTACCTATAAGATTTTTTTATATTTTGAAAACATCAGCACAGCTATTTGCAGGTCCCAATAGCTGTAGAAAAGAAAACAACTAATGCAAATGAAAATACTTTTCGCTACCATAAACTACAAATTTCATAAGTTAAATATTTCAAGACGGACTTAACATTCCAGTATTTCAATATATTTTTTCAAAGTTTAGACTTTTGAGGAATAAAAGCAACCCTTTTTCAATTACCTAGATTCAAAGCAAACAGGTAATTGGTTTTTCTCTAAAAACATTCTACGAAGTCTTGCTGTAGGAATTTTCAATTGGCGTCTGAAAAGACATTGTTTTGTGTCAAGATGAAAAATAACCTGAGTTCTGTATTGATGAGATGTAGAGGCCACAGTAGCTAACTGCACATGGGTGAGTCCTGGACTTGCTATTATCACTGTCACAAAATTAATCAGAATAAGGAGAAGCCAGGGCATCCACTGTTCACCTTCCTTCTTGAAATAGGGAAACACTCCCAACTGAAATATATACCAAACAAGCATGAATTTAAATTCAAAATTAATATAAAATATTTGCATTATATGAGAAGATTGTTTTTGTAATTTCTATAAACTTATGACTAAAGGAAAGAGTTTTCATAAAAAATATTAAATGTTTTTTTCAAGTTTCATTTTTTTATTCGATATATTTTTTATTTACATTTCAAATGATTTCCCCTTTTCTGGTCCCCTACTCCCCAAAAGTCACATAAACCCTCTTCCCTCTTTCTGTTCTCACACCCATCCCTTCCTACTTCTCTGTTCTGGTTTTGTCTTATACTGCTACACTGAGTCTTTCCGGAACCAGGGGCCACTCCTCCATTCTTCTTGTACCTCATTTGATGTGTGGATTATGTTTTGGGTATTCCAGTTTTCCAGGCTAATATCCACTTATTAGTGAGTGCATACCATGCTTGATCTTTTGAGACTGGGTTACCTCACTTAGTATGATGTTCTCCAGCTCCATCCATTTGCCTAAGAATTTCATGAATTCATTGTTTCTAATGGCTGAATAGTACTCCATTGTGTATATATACCACATGTTTTGCATCCATTCTTCTGTTGAGGGACACCTGGGCTCTTTCCAGTTTCTGACTATTATAAATAGGTTTGCTATGAACATAGTGGAGCATATATCCTTATTACATGCTGGGGAATCCTCTGGGTATATGCCCAGGAGTGGTTTAGCAGGATCTTTCTGAAGTGACATGCCCAGTTTTCTGAGGAACTGCCAGACTGATTTCCAGAGTGGTTGCACTAATTTGCAACCCCACCAGCAGTGGAGGAGTGTTCCTCTTTCTCCACATCCTTGCCAACACCTGCTGTCTCCTGAGTTTTTAATCTTAGGGATTCTGACTGGTATAAGGTGAAATCTCAGGGTTGATTTGATTTGCATTTTCACAAAATGCAAGGGATGACTTGTGAACTTGAGCATTTTTAAAGATGTTTCTCCACCATCCGAATTTCTTCAGGTGAGAATTCTTTGTTTAACTCTGTAGCCCGTTTTTTAATAGGGTTATTTGGTTTTCTGGGGTCTAACTTCTTGAGTTCTTTATATATATTGGATATTAGCCCTCTATCTTATGTAGGGTTGGTGAAGATCTTTTCCCAATTTGTTGGTTGCCGATTTGTCCTTTTGATGGTGTCCTTTGCTTTACAGAAACTTTGTAATTTTATGAGATCCCATTTGTCAAATCTTGATCTTAGCGCATAAGCTATTGGTGTTCTATTCAGGAATTTTCCCCTGTACCGATGTCCTCATGGGTCTTCCCCAGTTTCTTTTCTATTAGCTTCAGAGTGTCTGGCTTTATGTGGAGGTCCTTGATCCATTTGGAATTGAACTTAGTACAAGGAGACAAGGATGGATCAATTCCCATTCTTCTGCACGCTGACCTCCAGTTGAACCAGCACCATTTGTTGAAAATGCTATCTTTTTTCCATTGGATATTTTCAGCCCCTTTGTTGAGTGACCATAGGTGTGTGGGTTCATTTCTGTGTGGGTTCATTCTTCAATCCTATTCCATTGATCTGCCTGCCTGTCACTGTACCAGTACCATGCAGATTTTAACACTATTGCTCGGTAATATTGCTTGAGATCAGGGATACTGATTCCCCCAGAATTTCTTTTGTTGTTGAGAATAGTTTTAGCTATCCTGGGTTTTTTGTTATTCCAGATCAATTTGAGAATTTCTCTTTCTAACTCTTTGAAGAATTGAGTTGGGATTTTGATGGGTATTGTGTTGAATCTGTATATTGCTTTTGGCAAAATCGCCATTTTAACTATATTAATCCTGCCGATCCATAAGCAGGGGAGTTTTTCCCATTTTTTGAGGTCTTCCTCTATTTCCTTCTTCAGAGTCTTGAAGTTCTTGTCATGCAGATTTTTCACATGTTTGTTAAGAGTCACCCCTAGGTACTTTATACTGTTTGTGGCTATTGTGAAGGGTGTAATTTCCCTTATTTCTTTCTCAGCCTGCTTATCCTTTGAGGATAGGAAGGCTACTGATTTGCTTGAGTTG
Source organism: Apodemus sylvaticus (assembly GCF_947179515.1). Lineage (NCBI taxonomy): Eukaryota > Metazoa > Chordata > Mammalia > Rodentia > Muridae > Apodemus > Apodemus sylvaticus. Next base: position 158,248,887 of record NC_067472.1, on the reverse strand, counting down.
ATTTTATAACCTGCCACTTTGCTGAAGCTGTTTATCAGCTGTCGTAGTTCTCTAGTGGAATTTTTTGGGTCACTTAGGTAGACTATCATATCATCTGCAAATAATGATAGTTTGACATCTTCCTTTCCAATTTGTATCCCTTTGACCTCCTTATGTTGTCTAATTGCCCGAGCTAGTACCTCAAGTACAATATTGAAACGATAAGGAGAAAGTGGGCAGCCCTATCTAGTCCCTGATTTTAGTGGGATTGCTTCAAGTTTCTCTCCATTTAGTTTGATGCTGGCTACTGGTTTGCTGTATATTGTTTTACTATGTTTAGGTATGGGCCTTGAATTCCTGTCTTTCCAAGACTTTAAGCATGAAGGGATGCTGAATTTTGTCAAATGTTTTTTCAGCATCCAATGAAATAACCATGTGTTTTTTTTTCTTTGAGTTTGTTTATGTAGTGGATTGCATTGATGGATTTCTGTATATTGAACCAACCCTGCATCCCTGGAATAAAGCCTGAAACTCTGAAATCATCCTTATTAGTTGAAACAAGCCACCAGTATGAGCCAACTGAGAGGAATCAAAGCAACAGAATTTTGGTGAAGCAAACAGTGCAAAGTCGAAGGACCATGGCTTTCACATTGAAATGGAGGCATTAGAGAATAGGCTTACATCGAAGCATTAGTCAGCATAAAATTAGCAACTTTATAAAATATTTTGCATGAAAACTCATCATTTGAAAACTGGACATTATATGTGATTGTCAGAGGATTCTGAAAAGAACATTTAAGAACCTGTAAGGCTCATGTCAAAAACAGTTAACAACTGGGTTTAAATTCACACATACATTGGAGCATCGAGAGGTGGAAATTTTACACACAAAGCTCTATTGTTGTCAGTGGACATATGCTTATAGATAGAAGTGCATTGGTTAATTACAAAGAAAATTTCAAAGAGATGGCAATGTGTCTCAGGATTTTCCCTGTCCATTTACATTAGTGTAGAGAAGGTCTGTGATTGGACAGGGAAAAGGAAGGCAGAGCTAACAGTTGTAGAGAGAGTGAGCATGCCAGAGGAAAAGGGAGAAGCCAACATGAAGGCAGACAGAAAGGAAGATCTTGATCCCGCGTGGTTTTAAACAGCCACAAGTAGTTAAGATTTTCACAAGGTTAGAAATATTGGGATAAAGCTTTTATCATTATCAATTGGTTCTGAAATTATTATATTGGCATCTTGGGAATTGTGATTTTATTGTTATATAAATCTGATTGGATAATTAAGCCTTAAAAGTCATGTTTCTACAGGGTAATTAGGTGTTAAGATGGCTGAGCGTGGGGTGTATGGGGAATTCTGTGGAAGAGAGAGAGGTTCGAGACCTCTGCCAGAGAGATGGCCCACCAGAGAGATGTTCCACCAAAGAGATGGATGGGCAGGAGAACTGGCAGGTCATTTTGTAATATTTCCCGCAGCTCCAATGTGTTTCATTGGAATCAGTAAGGAACAAGATTTTAAAAACTTGCCATTGCTACCTAAGGATACCTGCTCTGTACTGAAAATGTCCCCATGTGAAAACATGAGAAAAACAAACTGCCTGTTGTTATGCTATTGGAAATACACAACATTTTTACTCTTTAAGAATAGACCTGAAAGTGTGTTTCCATGGGGGTGGTGTGTGCATGCTTGTGTATGTTTGTGTGTGCCTGTGAGTGTGGTTGTAATGATGTGTGCTCTAAAGAAATAACATTCAATGTAAGAATAGAAAATATTTGGAGAAAATTGAGTGATGGAATGCAAGAAAATATATGAAGAACATATTGAGACCTAAAGGTTTAAGAAATACTAATAGCTGTGTACTGCTAAATATAAAAGAAAGGAAACATACAAGGAGGAAGTGATTTTTTTCTTATATAATAAAAGGTAAACTTATGACAAAAAGCAAAATTAAAAAAACTGGTATTTTCCTCTTACGTTGGGTGGGGATTCCTAGTTATACCACTGTCTGAGAACCTATGCCCCTGTGCGTAACCTAATAAAATCACTAGACCTGTCATCAGTGTCCTAATAGGCATGAATAATCCAAACTAGACACATTGAGAAGTGTACTTTACAGATCTGTAGAGCATTTTTCAGTCCATCTAATTAAATAGACAAGTTAACTTACAGCCTTTCCCTTTTATGTCCTTTTCTTTTAATTATAATATCATGAATTTTAAAATCACTGCAAAATATATGTATGTTTGGTGGCAGTCTTTTCTTTCTAATAAAAATTCACATGTAGTCAGGAAAATTCTAAGATATATTTAGCAGTTCATTAATACTACATTTTATTTAATAGTATTTATTTAACTTTTAAAATATCCTGAGATTTCTCATTTCTTTCCACTACCAATTAAACATTTTATTCTTATTCCTGGGACATAGGTATATTATACATTTTAATATTTCATGTATCCAATATCAGTATCCTATTGATTTTGCCTCTGTGTTACATCTCAATAAATAGACCATGAGGATTTTTACTGACTGATTCATTTCCAGCCTTAGTTTGCAAAACTTTCCAAATTCTGCTACTTACCTTATTAAACATGGACTAAGAGAAAATATCTGTATATTTTCAAGTTACATTTGGAGACAAAATGGAGACATGAACACCTTGAGGAGACAACCAAGGCAACAGTTATCCTTCTATATATACGGCAAAACACAAACATCTGCTATTTCTCAGACATTTTATTTAGGGTGCTATTTATATAGTAATTGGCCTTATCTAATTTAAAATTATACTGGTTTATTTAGTTTAAAAGTGTATCTTTCCTCAAAAATAAGGAAATTACTGAAGGAATGGTCATCTGAAAGTTATGTGCTCATTTAGAGGGTTTTCCTTCCAGGAAATTTATGTTTCATATATGCATATATACAAAATATATACAATGTATACATATGTACAATGTATGCATGCATTATAGCCCCTGCACCTCATTTTTCAAGACACAAAATACTATCTAAAAGAAGAAAGATATATTGAAAAAGTATCAAAATATTGAGAAAAATTGTTTCCACTAGAAAAAGATATCAGAAAGTGTGGAAAGAATTAGTGATGTTTTAGACCCTCTTTTAGGTGTACCAATACTTCCATATCTAATTCTTAAAAGATATTTAGTGGAGATACTGAATTACTCATCTGTAAATAAATACATAATAAATATTTATTGTAAATTTGATATGCCACATTTCATTGAGTAAATTGTATCTAAGATTATATTAAATTAGTAAATGCTTTAAAGCACTCTTAAATGAATTTTTCACAAGGTACCAAGCAGTTTCCACTGAACACTTATTTATAAGAAATACATATTTTGTCTTTATTTCAGTATGTGTGAATATAATTTAAACAGAGTTAGAATTCATCAAGTCCACAATATACCTTTCTACAGTAATTGGCAGCAAATTTATTTCTCTATAAAATTCACAAACTTTAGATATAAGAACATACTTATAACTACACATTTCTAGATGAACAACCTCACTGATATTTCAATGTGAACTGGTTAGCTGTATTTGTAACAACAGCATAAACCAATGGTACATTTTCATGATTAAGCTTACTTCAAGAAAGAGCCATTTTATCTATATCAAATGAACCATAAATACTTCTTATATTGTACTTTTAGTTACTTGTTTTGTGCATTTCCAAGCTCAAATGTATTGTTATAAATTATAAATATTAGTTTTAAATTAAGTGAAAAATTTTAGAAGGTTTAAGAGGACAGATTGTTTTTATTTGTGCTAAACAGAACTAATTTCTCTTCATTTATAGTGGAACAAAGTGAATATCAAAACAAATAAATGCATTTTTCTCATTTAGGTCTTAATTTGCTTTTAAAATGGGGGAATACTATTGGCATATATTTGCATATGATTTAAATATCACTTCCACTATTAAGTACAATTTTTCACTTATACTTTGTGAGGGGACATCAGTGTGCTGACCATTTTTCGCCTGAAGATAATATGGCTTTGGAAGAAACAACTTAGTTTCCTGGGCCACTTAGACACATCTTTTGTACATCCATGCCTTTGAAGTGACCTGAACATGCTAAACATGCTCACACTGAGAAAATGCACAGTGTGTGTAGGTA